>NC_056727.1:1258509557-1258562057 GCF_019279795.1 Protopterus annectens
ACTGACGTCCCGCTCACCAGACTGAACAAGGAAAAGGTCACAGTAAGCTGCCTGTCAGGAGCTAGAATCCACCACATAACACAAGCACTCAGGTCACTCCACAGCAAGTACAAATATGACTCAGTCATTGTACATGCCGGTGTGAATGACCTGAGATGTACCTCCCTGGACTACATGAAAAGAGACATAGAGGAGCTCTCTGATTATGTAGCCCAGGCAGGTATGACCCTGACCCTGAGCAGCATCTTACCCTCACCAAGAATGATGCCACAGTACAAAGACAAAATGATCAGTTTTAACAATTGGCTTAATTACTGGTGTCATTCTAAGGGGATCCAATGTCTGTCTGCTTGGGATGACATGCTCGACAAGCCACGCTGCTTTGCAAGGGATGGCTTGCACCTGTCACCCCTGGGCTTCCGGATATTGGCCAAGGCTCTTGCCACCCCCATAGTGCCTTTTTTAGCCAAGGCTCAAATGACAAACCTACCTCCCTAGAAAACACAAGTGGAAAAAAACTAAGGGTAATGCTGCTCAATGCCAGAAGTCTAAACCTCAAGATGCATGCCCTCGAAGCCCTCCTCAGTATGGATAACATCGATGTCTGTGCAGTGACTGAAACCTGGTTCAAGGCTCCTGAGAGCACCCCAGCACTATCAGGTTTTACCTCATATCATGCTTTCCAGCCCCAAAACTTGGACTGAACCACAAAAGGAGGGGGAGTATCCATATTCATCAAAGATACCCACACCTCCAGGTTAGTGGCAACGCATGAAGCATCGGAGACCATCCAGGTGCAACTAACCATAGGCAAAACTGCCTTACAGTTTGTAGCATGCTACAGACCACCCTCTCAAACTCAGGAACCCCACACAGCCTTCCTGAAGACACTGGAGAGTATGAATGTCTCTCCAAATACCATCATATTGGGAGACTTCAACTACCCAAACATAGACTGGGAACATTACTCAAGCCCCAACACCCTAGCCCAAAGGTTCCTAGAATTCATAAACTCAAATGCAATGGAACAACTAGTCACCATTCCCACAAGAGGAGACAATATACTAGACCTGATCATCACAAACATGGGGACAAAATGCTCCACACCGGAAGTATATCCCTCATTGGTAAGATCAGACCATAAATTAATCTCACTGGAAATCCACATCCCACCCCCACCCCCTGTACAAAAGACCACAGTGAAGAACTTCTCAAAAGCCAACTTCACACTTCTTAAGACTGAAGTGGTATCCTTCAAGGTCCCTGGGCCAGTGGAAACCACAACCCACACTGCTGAATCCTTTACAAATGCCTTCTACGGGCACCTTCAAGAATGCATGGATCATGCAATCCCAAATAAAACCAAGACCCATTCCCCCAAAAGCAGGCGCCTGGTCTGGTGGACCCCAGCCATAAACAAACTTTACAACAGAAGGAGGAAGCTACTACATGACAGAGCAAAATCCCTAAAAGGGAAGGCATCTCTGATCAGTACTAGCAAAAAACTACGATCACTCATAAAATCATCCAAGGCCAACTTTGAGAGAAAAATCGCAAAAGACACAAAAGACAATCACAAGGCCTTCTTTAGCTATGTTAGAAACCTGGGTGGAAACTCCCAGATATGCTCAGAGTTAGTCCAAAATGACACAAAATACACTGAAACCACTGACATTGCCAACATTCTGGCAGACAGGTTCAGTGCAAATTTCTCCTCCTCCTCCCCCCCAAAAGGAGAAATAAATATCCCAGCAGAGTGTAGCCTCCCTAACATCTCAGATGCCCAGGTGAGAGCCGCCCTCTCTAAAGCTAAAAACACAGCATCAATGGGACCGGACGGTGTCCCGGGCTGTGTGCTACATGAACTCCAAGAGGAACTAAACCCACACATAAGGCTGCTGTTTAATCTTAGCCTTACTACAGGATACGTGCCCAAAGAGTGGCGTACGGCAACAGTGGTCCCACTTCACAAGGGTGGTGCTTCTACGGACCCTGGAAATTACCGCCTCATAAGCTTGATGAGCCTGGTCTGCAAAGCTATGGAGAGGATCATTATGGAACTCATAAACAAAGAAATTGGGGACCTACAGACATTGGATCCTACCCAATTTGGCTTTGTCAAGGGCAGATCCTGCCTTTTGAACTTGGTCGACTTTTTTGAAACAGTCACTAAGGCCATTGATGAGGGTAAGGCAGTTCACACAGCCTACCTTGACCTTGCAAAAGCCTTTGACACAATACCCCACTCAGGCATCATAGACAAACTCACCAGCTTAAATGTAAATCCATATGTCACGAGATGGGTTGCAAACTGGCTCAAGGACAGAACCCACAGGGTCAGAGTTGCTGGAGCTATGTCAGACTCTAAGCCAGTCACAAGCAGTGTCCCACAGGGCTCAGTCCTGGGACCCCTCTTGTTCGGCATTTATTTTTCCGAGGTACAGGCAAACATAGGAGGATTGTTGCTGACAAAGTTCGCAGATGACTGCAAACTGGGTGCCATAATTGATACTCCAGCGGACACAAACATCCTTCAGAGAGGCTTCATAGAAATGGATAATTGGTGCCAGAGCCATGGCCTTAAGCTGAACGCCAAAAAATGTATAGTCATACCCTTTGGGAAAAACAAGGTACCCACAAATTACCACATAGGTGGTAATCCATTAAGTACGGAAGAGGTAATCAGGGACCTAGGGACCCAGGTTGACAGTAACCTCTCATTTGACATTCACATTGCCAAAGTGGTTAGGAAGACCTTCTATATTGCCCACCTTATCATGAAGGGTTTCACATCTAGATCAAGAGAGGTCATTGTGCCCTGTACTCTTCTCTTATCAGGCCAATGATTGAGTACAATGCCCCATTTGGGATGTATCTTACCCGACACCTGCAGCAGTTGGAAAGACCCCAAAAGTTCCTCACCAAGAGGATAAAGGGTCTTAAACATATGTCATATGCTGCCCGACTGAAAAAACTCCAGCTCTATTCAGTCGCATACCGCCTACTCAGAGGTGACCTGTGCCTGACGTACAAGGCCATGTCCAATCATTAATGGACATGCTCCATCTCAGAAAATCCAAATCCATCAGAGCCACGAGAGCAAGAGACTTAAACCTCAACACAGAAATAAATAGGATGTGCTGGAGGGACAGATTCATAACCCAGAGGCTCCCTACACTCTGGAACAGAATCCCAATCCATGTTAGGCAGAGCCCCTCACTAACTCTATTCAAGAGAAATCTTGACGAGTGGATGGGAGATCGTAGGTTTACCCTGGGGGTCATCTCTGTGTCACTACTAGACAGAGGCACAGTGAACTAAACCCTAAATGGGCATAGTATTCTCATCCTAAGGGGTGGTGAAAGCCACACACACTCTGGCTAGGCTTATAAATGCTCTAGGGCAGATAGCCTAGTACGAACCTATGAACCTATGAACCTATGCCTCTCAACTGTACAGATTTTCACAGATTGTCTAGATTTTGGCCTCATATTTTTCATCTGTTTTTCATAAAATTATAGTCTTCAGGCAAATTATTGCCAAAACATTGAGGGCTGAAGTCAGAAAAATAATGACAGACATTTGAGATTCAGACTTCATACCCTTCAGAAAATTCATACTAATGCAAAACCTGTTACTCTATCAACTTTCAAAGTTTGTAAGAGCAATCTTAAAAAGTGTCCCTATTTTTGGCCCTTTGTCCCCTCATTATTTATATCTTTGTCTAGATTTCTTGTTCTAGGAAGTGGAAAAGTATGAAGAGTTGCATCTCCTTGTATATATGTCACACCCCATGAATTATGAGATACAAATGGAGAGATGATAAAATGAGAAAGCAAAGGCGAGTAGTATTGCTTGAATTTAATTCATCATCAAATCGTGGTTAGTACCTTCATGAGGTGGACCCTGTTTTTACAAAATCTCACCAAAATGATACTGATATATAGACTGTACTTTATACAGCCTACATCATGGACAGGAGTAGGTTAAATAATAAAAAAGACAGCTGGGTGCACAAGTCCCAGGACAAAAAAGTGCCCAATCATGGTAGGTGCACCAGTGCCAAGAAGGGAAAAATGACAGTGTAGAATCCTCAAGATATGAAAACAGTCTTACAATGGTGTTAGGCCAAGCTCAGGGGAAGCATGGAAGGAAGTAGTTGTCCACAAAAAACACAAAAACTGATGGACCAGAAAAGAGCCAAATAGATGACACGGTGTTGTACTGAGGATAAGAAAGAAATTGTGACAATGTGAGGTATTGCCAGCTATACCAGAAGAAGCAAGGCAGTGGATGTGTAACATATACCAGCACAGCTAGCTGGAATTTCATAAATAATTATATGGCATTTGTATATCAAACTGATTTGTACAGGTGCTTGTGTTGAAAAATGTATTTGTAAAGCTGCTTGTGTTAAAAATGTACCAACAATGTGCCCTGCTGGACAGAAAAAGAAATATACATGTATTATTGTAACTTTTTAAATGTATATGTTTTAACAGAGGATACTGGAAGAAAAGAAGTTAATTTCAAACTTTGAAAATAGTTTGAAATTAAATTACCTAGCTTAGGCCATAAATATTGTATCTTACAGTTCTCGATGCAGCCAGAGACAAAGGCTGCATTGGGAACTGTAAGGTACTAGGACACTTCCTGCATTATCATTGAGGTGAACTAATTGCTACTCTGGAAAGGTGGAGGTTTGAAATTGTTTTATGACTTCCAGGAGCTGCAGCAGATCTTAGCAAGTGTGTGTGTGTGTGTGTGTGTGTGTGTGTGTGTGTGTGTGTGTGTGTGTGTGTGTGTGTGTGTGTGTATTATTGACACATATGTGCTAAATCCTGACAGGTTCTAGCCAGAGGGGGAAGTGTGGGAACCAGAAGTCAGATGAGCAGATGTATGTGATATCATTCTGTAATCCATCTCTAAAAATAATGTTTAATACTAGGTGAGACTGAAGTCTCAGGCCATTTTGTTTTTGGAACCTGACAATGAAGGATAACTCACCTACTTCATCTTACATTGCTCCCATAAGTAACCCAGGAATAATAATTCTTTAGATCAGTCAGGAAAATATTGTGAGATTAGTTAAGTATTGTTTTTCTGTAACTGTGTGAACCTGTCCACCTGTGTTATTTTAAAATTTCCTGTGATTGATACTTTGGTGTTTATTGTTAATAGATATTTAGTATTTTCATGTTCTTTTATTAGTTATTATTAAATATATTTAAACTTTTCATTGTGGCTGGTCCTTCAGAGAATATTTTAACCTTTGAGAGTACTTATATCTATCGGTGACACTGTGGCCATTCCTGAAAACCTGGCTGTTTGGTCAACATTATTATTTGCATTAATATTAATTTCACTCAGTATAATTGGGTACCCTTGCAAGAGCCTTAGAGCAGCTGGCTTTGAAGTGTCTGATGGTGGTGTAACTACCTTATAGTCTGGGTAGAAGGGAGCATAGGTAGTAAATCTGTACCAGCCTTTCCCAGGTGTGGTGTAGTGTGTGTGTGTGTGTGTGTGTGTGTGTGTGTGTGTGTGTGTCGCGACAAAAGGGACGGAACCGAAGATATTAGTGAAGTTTCTCTGCTGGATTTGAACTGTACTTCTGTGCGTAGATTCAATACTGTTTCTGGGACTCATAACTTTGGGAATTAAACACAGATTGTTAATTTAAGTAACTTAATTGTCACCTCTGATATGCAAAAGGTATTGGAAAAGGGTAGTAAATTTGTACCAACCAAAGTGCCTGCACTTTCAGATCTGTTACTAGATGTCAAGCGTTTTTGTCGGAAACTTCATTTAAGAGTATTTTTTGAGTCAACAAACGCCTCTGACAATGTGTTAAATTTAAATTCAAATTCTGTGTTGAATGTTAATAATTTAAACGTTTCAAATGACAGTGACGTTAACATTAACAATTTGGTCAGCACTGAGTATTCTTCATTAACAGAGGATCCTTTAATGGACCTCTCTATATATGAATATGATGATGAGACTAGTGCTTGTTTTGAATCACACACCACTATGGAAGCCAGTTCTGTTTGTGATAATTTTTCTGAGTGCAATGAACGATTTTTTACGGGTTATGGTAAATTACCTATGCCTCGTTTGCCTATACATAGCTCTTTTTGTCCTCCTAAAAGCTCAGCAGTACTAAGGGCCTTTGAGAATGTTCTATGTAAAAAAGTAGAAACTGAATATCTGCTGTTTTTGAAACAATTCATTGAATTCAATCTTACAAAGCAGGAATGGCTGGCATTAAAGCAGATGAAGGAAGTTTCTGATAAATACAAATTTTGCATTGCAGACAAGGGTGGCAACTGGGTCATAATGGAAAAATGTCACTTTTTAAAAATGAATTTTGACCTTTTGTGCAATGAGAATGTTTATGCTGAGTTATCTGCTAATCCTATTGCTCAATTTAACTCTGAATTGCTGGACCTCCTAGAGAGGGGTGAAAGGCTTGGTTTTCTTAGCAGTAAGGATGTGAAAAGCTTATATATAGCTGATCCTAGGGACCCTACATTTTACACACTTCCAAAATTACATAAAAACTTACAGGACCCTCCGGGTCGTCCAATTGTGTCCTGTTGTGGGGGTTTTTTGGAACACGTGGGAATATTTTTGGATAACATTTTGAAAAAAGAACTTAAAAATGTGGGTTCTCATATCAGCAATACTAACCAATATTGTGACCTAGTGCGAAATTTAAGGTGGGAAGATAATTTTTACTGGGCTACAGTGGATGTTAAGGCTCTCTACACCAGTATTAAGACTAAATTTGGTTTAGAAGCAATTGCCAAAATTTTGGGTGAGGGTCCACGAACCACTTATCTTATTTTACTGTTGGAGTTTGTTCTGACTCACAATTATTTTACTTTTGAACAAAAATTTTTTCTCCAGAGGGAGGGGACTGCAATGGGGGCTAATTTTGCCCCAACTTATGCAATCTTGTTCATGTCTTATTTTGAGACCAGTTTTTTATATACTCTTGATTTTTTTCGGAAAAAAGTTGTGTCTTATTATAGATACATAGACGACTTAATTTTCATATGTAAGGGTAATAAATTGGAGTTTGAGGAATTCATTTCTATGTTGCATCAGAACAGGTTTGGTTTGGAATTCACATATAGTTTAGACAAGTACGAGATCCAATTCTTGGATATATTATTATATGTGAATAATGAAGGAATAGTCCAATTTAGACCCTACAAGAAATGTACAGCTTCCAACAATTTTCTATATGCTACTAGTGCACATCCGGCCCATTTAATTGAAGCACTCCCCTTCGGGGAATTCAAACGCACTAGTGAACATACTTCTGAGAGGTGCATTTGGAATGTGGAATTTGAAAATGTAAGAAAAAGGTTGTCAATGAGGGGATACTCTGAAAGTTTAATTAGCAAGAGTTTAGATAGATTACTCAATTTAAACAGAAAAGGCAACAATTTTGGTAAAGTTCATGTTGTTAAATTTAGAGATGAAAAGATTGCTTTTGCAGACATAGATAGATTGTTTTTTGTCACCAAATTTTCCCCTTTCTCTGTGAGGTTAAAGAATATTGTTGAGTTTATGTGGCCCATTGTTTGTAATAATGAGGAGATTGGTCACATGTTTCCAAATCATGTTTCCTTTTCTTATGGCAGGTATGCCAACCTTAAGGAAATTTTGAAATATAAAGTGAAAACTTGTGGCACGTCTGGTAGTATCTACAATCTACCTTCTGGCATGTTCAGATGTGGAACATGCAAGATTTGTTCAAAGGTAAAAAACTTATCAGGCAGTCTCATTAATGGGGTTAAATACACTGCGCATAATTTTTTTAATTGTAAATCATGCAGGGTTGTGTATTTGATTGGCTGTGATTGTGTTCCATCTAAATATTACATTGGTCAGACCAAACGGCAGTTAAAAATTCGTGTCTTAGAACATCTAGGTGATATTCGAAACGTCAGAAATGATAGCCCAGTTTCTCAACATTTTAATCTAGTTCACAATGGTAGTTTTGATTCATTATTTTTTTGTGCACTTGCCAAGCCAGAATTTCATAATACTGGAAATTTCCTACAGAGTTTGCTAAAGTTAGAAAGTAGGTTCATTTTGAAATTCAGTACTTTAAAACCTAGGGGCATGAATTTAGAAGTTAATCTTACGATATAACTTCACATTATGTATTCAAAGTTTTCTAGGTGTACTGTTAGGCGTAATCTTAGGTGTTTTTGTACTTAAATTTGTCATTTAGGTATTTATGTATAGAATTTTGCATACTATTTTGCATTTTTTCACAGCATGTGTTTTTTTATATATATACATGCTTTAGTTTATGTCTCTTTAAACTCTATGGGTCAATCAAGGTGTTTGTCAATTATATTAATTGATGTCTTAAAGTATATAAGGTGCAACAAGCATCAATGCATTTATTCCTTTGAAGGCATCTAGCCGAGGTACCAGAATAAAGTGTTGCAGCTTTCTCCAGTCTCTGTGTTGGTTTGTCTACATTCGTTTACTGTTTGCTGTTTGGTTGGATAATAATTCTTTAGATCAGTCAGGAAAATATTGTGAGATTAGTTAAGTATTGTTTTTCTGTAACTGTGTGAACCTGTCCACCTGTGTTATTTTAAAATTTCCTGTGATTGATACTTTGGTGTTTATTGTTAATAGATATTTAGTATTTTCATGTTCTTTTATTAGTTATTATTAAATATATTTAAACTTTTCATTGTGGCTGGTCCTTCAGAGAATATTTTAACCTTTGAGAGTACTTATATCTATCGGTGACACTGTGGCCATTCCTGAAAACCTGGCTGTTTGGTCAACATTATTATTTGCATTAATATTAATTTCACTCAGTATAATTGGGTACCCTTGCAAGAGCCTTAGAGCAGCTGGCTTTGAAGTGTCTGATGGTGGTGTAACTACCTTATAGTCTGGGTAGAAGGGAGCATAGGTAGTAAATCTGTACCAGCCTTTCCCAGGTGTGGTGTAGTGTGTGTGTGTGTGTGTGTGTGTGTGTGTGTGTGTGTGTGTGTGTGTGTGTGTGTGTGTGTGTGTGTGTGTGTATGTATGTAAATCAAATCTCAAAGAGTGTGTGTTAGCTGCTTGGAGCAGGGACATGAAGCATGGTTTCACAGAGAGGGTGCTGGAGGTCTTGGCTTGGACACTCGGCTGAGGACTCAACCCTACAGTTGTGCCAGTGGGGAGTCTTACTGGGGATCTGGATAGAGAGAGAGAGAGAGAGGACTCAGCCCCTGGACTGAATGTGTTCCCTTTGTGCTGTTAAGGGAAATTGTGCTTGATGCAGAGAGTTGCATATGTTCCGGGTGTATCCATTTTTGTTCCAAGTGAACGTCCCTCTCCAGTGTCAATGGTGAGGATTCAGGCTTCTTCATTACTGGCCCAGAGTGGGGATGTCACAGAAATTATGTATTGTTACTATTATGCAAGAAGCCCAGAATTTCCAGAGAGAAGATATTTAAAAAGATTAAGAGAGAAATTAGAGAAAAGAAAAATACTTGCACAAAAAAACTGCTAAAAGCTTCAATGCAAATTTGTATTCATTAATACAACAATTCATGAAAAACATTATATAGACCAAGAATCTTTGGGCCATTTAGAAAAAGGGGCGACTGAGGAAGAGTGAAAATATAAAGAACAAAACAAAGAGATTTTTGAAAGTTATAAGAAAGAAACATGGGCATGGGAAAGAAAGATCTGACATGGTGCAATATTTGTGCAAAGGAGGAAGCCAAACTAATCAATATAAAAAACAGCTCCAAAAATATTTGAAGAGAAATACAGGCAAAGACACCGATATATGGAAATTTTGACAATACAAAAAAATAAGATCACAAGGGGGGGTTGTAGAACAGAAGATTAGTAAAGTAAACATTAAACAAATAGAAGCTGAAGTTATGGAATACCTGTGAAGTGAAGGATTTAGTGTAGAAAGTCTAACACAAGTTATGCCACAGCATGATGTGGCAAATGAGTTACCAAAGTAAGGAGAATCAGGTGGAGCAGGAGAGATTTGAAGAAGAATTATGGACATGGGAAAGAAAAAGGGGTTTAATGTGGTGCAATATTTATGCAAAATAGAAAGCAAAAATAATTAATTCAAAAAAGCAACACCAAAGATATTTGAAGAGAAATACAGGCAAAGGCATCTAGACATGAAAAATTTTACAATACAAAAAATAAGAAAATAAAGGGGAACAGCAGAAAAGAGGATTAGTAATGGAGAAGTTAAAGAAATGGAAACTGATAGTATGGATTACCTGCAAAGTAAATGATTTAGGTAAGAAAGTCCAGTTCTGGTAATGTCACAGCATGATAGGACAACAATTTCCAAATTAAGGAGAAACAGGTGGAATGGAAAACATCTGATCAGTTGCCACATGAAAATACTCTGGAGCCTTCTACAAGAAACCAGTATGAAAGTTCAGTTGGAGTTGTACAGCAAGGGAAGGAGCAGGAAATGGTGGCAACTCTGACACAGTCAATGTTGTGGAGGGCGAGGCCAGTGAGTTCCCATATGAAAGAGTAATGGATGGCACAAGATGCATCTGAAAAGAATATGTCACAGGGTTATTTCCTAGAAATTACTGTAGGATACCTGCAGGAAATGGAGAACAAAGAATCTGCCCTTAGTTTAGAAGAAAATGATCTAAGGGAAGAGTTGCTTGATTTACTAGAGATGGATAGACATATTAAGATCAATGAAATAGATTACAGAAAATCAATAAGACCCACAATTTTAGAAGTTTGATAAAACAAATGAACATAGTAATCAAGACTATTAACAGAAATGAATGTGATATAATTGAAATAAATAGGATATGTTATTGTGCACATAAATTAATAACAGATAAAGTCTTACCACAAAAATACGGGGCAATAAGGGAATGGAAGGGAAGAAATTAAATATCATGGAAGTATCGAAGAGAGAAAACTGTAGAGCAAGTAAGATAAGAAGTGTCACTGTTAGAGGAGAACAGAAAAGGGAACACATCAATAAAAATACTCAGAGATAGACATGATAAAATCAGTGTACAGTATTAGAACAGACCAGGAGCTGTCATACACTATTGCAAATAATAAACTAAAGATATCAGGACAGGCAGAAAAACACAGAAGATATACTGATAAATATAAAGGAAAAGTACAAAGTAAGCAATCCATTGATGACCCAAAAAGGTTTTACAGAGAATTAGTAAACAGAGCAAAAGGAATAAAGACACCACCAAAAAAGTAGAAATAGACACATTTTGGAAAAGTATTTCTGATGACCCTGTTGAACATAACAAAGATACTGAATTAAAAGAAACAGTAAGGAGATGCAATATAGAAGATATGTAAAAGGGATGAAATAATGGCCAGAGAAATTGAGACAAAAAATTTAAGAAAAGTCCTTAACTGGAAAAACCCAGGCCCAGATGCAGTCGCTAACTATTGCCTAAAGGTATTGACATCTTTACACAAAGATTTAGCCCTAAGAAATATTTGCATACACATCTGAACAGATTCCAGCCTGCCTAACAACAGGAAAAACAATACCCCTCTTTAAGAGTGAACCTGCAATCCACACTAAGAACAAGTATATGTTGAAATGTCAAATAACATTTCCATCAAACTGCTAAACATTGATCACTAACCATCAAACGTTCATTCAGTGAATGTTCATTTCAGTGAACAGGAAAGTAACTGGTTGGCTAACACTTCCTCATCTGCCCTCTTCCCCACTGTAGTGCAGTCTCAGAGTTGGTATATATAGTTAGGAGAGGTGTGGGGGCACAGCCCCCTCATGTTGGTGGGTGTGGGGGCAAAGCTTCCCACCTGGGTAGGTTTGAAATGCTGTGTTTTGTGAGATGGGGAAGTATTGGCTAACTAGTTTCTTAACCTGGTGAAAAAATGAAAGTTTGCTGAAAGAACATTCAATGGTTAGGGTTTGATGTTTAGCCATTCAATGGAAATGTTATTCTATGGTTAATCGTAGACCCCTAAGAACTATAGACCAATAACTTGCCTTTCAACAATATACAAATTATGTACTGGAACTGATGCATGCAGATAAAGTTTATAGGCATTTAGACAAAAAACAGATGGCAATAGAATGAAAAGGTAATAAAAGAAAAGTTATATGGAACAAAGAATCATTTGTTGCTAAATAAAGCCATGATAAATAGCTATAAAAAGGGGAACATTATAAGTATGGCATGGTTAGATTGCAAAAAGCATTAACAGCATCCCACATTCATGGATACAGAAATACTTACAGGTGTATAAGATGCACTCTGCATTAATCAGTTTCATTACAGTGACCATGAAATGGTAGCAAACCACTGCAGATGAGCCATGACAAAGGGCAAATTATTATCCCAAAGAGAAAAATTCAAAGGGGGATATCCCAGGATGATTCTTTATCACTGCTGCAGTTTTGTCTTGGCCTTAACTCATTAAGCTCTTTACTTAACAGATTAGGCTATGGTTACAATTTGGCTCACAGAAATCGACCTTCTTTAAAGATTTATCTGCTTTTTGTGGATGACTTAAACTGTAGTTCATCAGATGAGGAGTTGAAAGTACTACTACAAATGATAAAAAACTTTCTCAGATCATATAAGAATGATGTTTGGTCTTGATAAATGTGCATAAGCAACATCTAAAAAAATGAAAGCTGCAGCACCAAGAAAATATCAATCTGGGACAGGAATGTGATGTAAAAGAAATTGAAAAGGAAGAAGTGTATACATATTTGGAAATAAATGAAGGATCAGCAATAAAACATGAACAAATGAGAATAAAGTTTAGGAAGAAATACTTCAGAAGACTAAAACTGATATAGAAAACTGACGACATCTAGGAATAAAGTTCAAGCTATAAATCAATTTGCTCTCCATTCAGACAGTTTTGGAGTGACTGACTGGCACCTAAAAGTATTTGATCAGTTGAACACAAAAACAAGAAAAATGCTTCATGTTTATAAAACGATGTATAAAATCAGTTTTATACTTGTTATATATTTCTCACCCTGAAGAAGGTATGAGTCTCATCGGGATCGATTACACATATCGATTTGCAATTTTGAGACTGCATACATATCTTCTGACCTCATCAGATCCAAACATAGTGAAAGTTTTAAAACATGAGTATAAGAAGTCTAAAATGTCATAGTTTTTAAGTTTAACAGAAGCATTTGTGAATCAATCGGTAATGGAAATAAAACAAGATCAGATGAGAAGGGAAAATATTAAAATTCCACAAATATAGAAGCAAGTATAGAGATATTGTGGAACAACATAATGCTGACCAAGATCTGAAATGGGAATGGTTAAAGAGAGGTGAATTAAAACCAAAAGGTGAAAGGCTAATAATGGCAGCCCCGGATAGTGGACTATATACATGTTGGTTTACAAAACTGATTGAAAATGTGGGAGAAACAGGTTAATGCAGCATCTGTAAAGCAGAAGTGGGAACAGTCTCACATCTTGTTGCTGGGTGTGATACACTTAGTAGTTTCATAGTTTCATAGTAGTGTACTAGGCTATCTGCCCTGGGGCATTTACAAGCCTAGCCAACAATGATGTGGCTTACGCCACCCCGTATTATATAGTTGCGCCTCTCTAGTAGTGACACATGTGGGACCCCATTATTTAGTAAACTATACCTCTGTCTAGTAGTGACACTGAGGTGACTCCCGGGGTAAACTTACAATCTCCCATCCATGCATCGAGATTTTTCTTGAACAGTGCCAATGAAGGGCTCTGTCTCACATGAACTGGGATTTTGTTCCAGAGTACGGGCAACCTCTGTGTTATGAATCTATCCCTCCAGCATGTTTTATTCATATTTGTGCAGAGGTTGAAATCTTTAGCTCGTGTGGTTCTGGTGGATCTGGATTTTTTGAGATGGAGCATGTCCATCAGTTCTTGGTTGGACATGGCCCTATATGTTAGGCACAAATCACCTCTGAGCAGGCGGTATGCTACTGAATAGAGCTGGAGTTTCTTTAATCTAGCTGGATAAGACACATGTTTGAGACCCATGATCCCCTTGGTGAGGTACTTCTGGGGTCTTTCCAGTTGTTGCATGTGCCGGGTGAGATACATCCCAAATGGAGCATTATATTCAATCATGGGCCTGACAAGTGAGGAATATAGAGGTACAATGACCTCCTTTGATCTGGATGAGAATCCCTTCATGATGAGATGGGCAAGGTAGAATGTCTTTCTGACCACTTTGGCAACATGGTTGTCAAAGGAGAGGTCACTATCGACTTGAGTCCCCAGGTCTCTGATTACTTCTTCCGTACTCAGTGGGTTATTGTCTATGTGATAATTTGTGGGTACTTTGTTTTTCCCAAAGGGGATGACTATACATTTTTTGGCGTTAAGTTTGAGGCCATGATTCCACACCAGTTGTCCGTTTCAGTGAGACCTTTCTGTAGGATGTGTGTGTCAGCAGGTGAATCAACTATGGCACCCAGTTTGCAGTCATCTGCAAACTTTGTCAGCCATAATCCTCCCATATTTGCTTTCACATCCGAGAAGTAAATGCCGAATAAGAGTGGTCCCAAGACTGAGCCCTGTGGGACACCACGGTTGACTGGTTTTGAGTCTGACATGGCTCCAGCAATTTTGACCTTATGGGTTCTGTTTTTTAGCCAGTTTGCTACCCGTCTTGTGACATATGGATTTACATTTAGGCTGCTGAGCTTGTCTATGATGCCAGAGTGTGGTATCGTGTCAAAGGCTTTAGCCAAGTCCAAGTAGGCAGTGTGGACAGCCTTGCCCTCGTCGATGGCACTAGTGACTGTCTCGAAGAAGTCAACCAGGTTTAAGAGGCAGGATCTGCCTTTTACAAAACTGAACTGGGTGGGATCAAGGGTCTGCAGATCTCCAATATCACCATTTATGAGTTCCATGATGATTCTTTCCATAGCCTTGCAGACCAGGCTGGTCAGACTTATGGGGCGGTAGTTACCAGGGTCAGTAGAATTTCCCCCTTTGTGGACTGGGACCACTGTTGCTGTGCGCCAGTGTTCAGGTACATATCCTGTAGTGAGGCTAAGATTGAATAGCGTTTTTAGGTGCGGGTTTAGTTCATCTTGAAGTTCACGTAACACGCAACCGGGATACCATCGGGTCCCATAGATGCTGTGTTTTTTGCTTTGTTGAGTGCTGATTTCACCTGTATGTCCGAGATGACAGGTAGGTTACATTCAGCAGGGATAATTACTACATCTTTAGGGGTGAGGGAGGGGAGAAATTTGCACTGAACCTATCTGCCAGAATATTGGCAATGTCGGTAGGGTCAGTGAATTTTTGTCGTTGTGTACCAACTCAGAGCATATCTGAGAATTTCCTCCCAAGGTTCTGACATAATTGAAGAAGGCCTTGTGATTGTCTTTGGTATCCTTGGCAATCTTTCTCTCAAAGTTGGCTTTAGATGTTTTTATGAGAGAACGTAGTTTTTTACTTGTGCTGATCAGGGAAGCCTTTCCCTTGTGGGATTTGGCTTTGTCCTGCAGTAGCTTCCTTCTTTTGTTGTACAGTTTGTTTATAGCCGGGGTCCACCAAACCGGGCGTTTATAAAACAAGATCAGATGAGAAGGGAAAATATTAGAAATTCCACAACTATAGAAGCAAGTATAGAGATATTGTGGAACAACATAATGCTGACCAAGATCTGAAATGGGAATGGTTATGGCAGAGTTCCTGCATTCTGAAAATCACAATAGCATAGCAAGACTGTTGCAGTGGGGATTGTACAAACACTGCAATATAGAAGTAATTGAGAAACATTGGAAATGTGAACCACAAAGCATTATAGGGAATGGTGAAGCTTTTATTACATGGGATCACTCATTACCAACAGTTCACAAAATAGATCATAAAACCAGATATAGCAGTCCATGAAAAAAAGACAAAAGTGCCATTGATCAGTGAAATTGCCATACCCAGTGACCACAGTGTCTTATGTACAGAGAGGCACAAAGTCATAAAATACCAGGATTTGTAAGCAGAAACATGAGTAAAGCAGAAGAAAGATACCCAGACAGTGTCAATGACATTAGTAGCAACATAACTAATAAAACAAGAATTTACAAGCATACTTAAATATGCTACCAATCCATATAACCCCCATATGAATTACAGAAGGAGGCGATTCTGGGCACACTGCAGGTGCTGAGAAGAGCACTCTTGGCTAACATCATACAGTGAAATAGTACTAATTTCATGAACTCTAATTGTACCCAGACTTATGAATGGGGGCCATTCCTGCCATGGTATTAGAAACCCAAAACACTTGAACACATTAAACCCCAGAAGAGCAATGTAAGACAACTTGCCTGAGGTTTGACCACCTGTTTTTGAGGGATGACATATGATGTTTCTTCAGTTCATTATGTGCCACTTCCTCAAGTATTACCATGAGATGTGCTCTCATTAGATTAAGCTGAACCATAAAGAAGCTGGATACATGTCTAAAGATGGCAGCCATTGTATACTTCCATGGGACAAATGCTTCCTGCAATACTGCTTGCAGTAAAAGACAAAACTCATTGTTACTTTTGTTGTCAGATACTTGTACCTCCAAGCTGACCCAGAATTACTTAAGTCACATGGTCAGAATAAGGAGGCTTGCAAATGGAAGTGGAGGAGGAGGATGAACATGGCTCACAGGAAGTTTGTAAATCAGCACTGACACTGGTCTCTGGGCCTGCCACACTGTTATTAATGTTTGTATGATGTACCATACAGATCTGCAGACTGGATATGGACCTTAGCAGCTACAGATGCTTTGTACAGTATGCCTGTGATATGCGAATTTGTACAACCTGCCTGATGATTTATAATGAAATTCTTGGGTACTTTGTTTTCCCAAAGGGATGACTATACATTTTTTGGCGTTAAGTTTGAGGCCATGATTCCGCACCAGTTGTCCGTTTCAGTGAGACCTTTCTGTAGGATGTGTGTGTCAGCAGGTGAATCAACTATGGCACCCAGTTTGCAGTCATCTGCAAACTTTGTCAGCCATAATCCTCCCATATTTGCTTTCACATCCGAGAAGTAAATGCCGAATAAGAGTGGTCCCAAGACTGAGCCCTGTGGGACACCACTCGTGACTGGTTTTGAGTCTGACATGGCTCCAGCAATTTTGACCTTATGGGTTCTGTTTTTAGCCAGTTTGCTACCCGTCTTGTGACATATGGATTTACATTTAGGCTGCTGAGCTTGTCTATGATGCCAGAGTGTGGTATCGTGTCAAAGGCTTTAGCCAAGTCCAAGTAGGCAGTGTGGACAGCCTTGCCCTCGTCGATGGCACTAGTGACTGTCTCGAAGAAGTCAACCAGGTTTAAGAGGCAGGATCTGCCTTTTACAAAACTGAACTGGGTGGGATCAAGGGTCTGCAGATCTCCAATATCACCATTTATGAGTTCCATGATGATTCTTTCCATAGCCTTGCAGACCAGGCTGGTCAGACTTATGGGGCGGTAGTTACCAGGGTCAGTAGAATTTCCCCCTTTGTGGACTGGGACCACTGTTGCTGTGCGCCAGTGTTCAGGTACATATCCTGTAGTGAGGCTAAGATTGAATAGCGTTTTTAGGTGCGGGTTTAGTTCATCTTGAAGTTCACGTAACACGCAACCGGGGATACCATCGGGTCCCATAGATGCTGTGTTTTTTGCTTTGTTGAGTGCTGATTTCACCTGTATGTCCGAGATGACAGGTAGGTTACATTCAGCAGGGATAATTACTACATCTTTAGGGGTGAGGGAGGGGAGAAATTTGCACTGAACCTATCTGCCAGAATATTGGCAATGTCGGTAGGGTCAGTGAATTTTTTGTCGTTGTGTACCAACTCAGAGCATATCTGAGAATTTCCTCCCAAGGTTCTGACATAATTGAAGAAGGCCTTGTGATTGTCTTTGGTATCCTTGGCAATCTTTCTCTCAAAGTTGGCTTTAGATGTTTTTATGAGAGAACGTAGTTTTTTACTTGTGCTGATCAGGGAAGCCTTTCCCTTGTGGGATTTGGCTTTGTCCTGCAGTAGCTTCCTTCTTTTGTTGTACAGTTTGTTTATAGCCGGGGTCCACCAAACCGGGCGTTTATAAAACAAGATCAGATGAGAAGGGAAAATATTAGAAATTCCACAACTATAGAAGCAAGTATAGAGATATTGTGGAACAACATAATGCTGACCAAGATCTGAAATGGGAATGGTTATGGCAGAGTTCCTGCATTCTGAAAATCACAATAGCATAGCAAGACTGTTGCAGTGGGGATTGTACAAACACTGCAATATAGAAGTAATTGAGAAACATTGGAAATGTGAACCACAAAGCATTATAGGGAATGGTGAAGCTTTTATTACATGGGATCACTCATTACCAACAGTTCACAAAATAGATCATAAAACCAGATATAGCAGTCCATGAAAAAAAGACAAAAGTGCCATTGATCAGTGAAATTGCCATACCCAGTGACCACAGTGTCTTATGTACAGAGAGGCACAAAGTCATAAAATACCAGGATTTGTAAGCAGAAACATGAGTAAAGCAGAAGAAAGATACCCAGACAGTGTCAATGACATTAGTAGCAACATAACTAATAAAACAAGAATTTACAAGCATACTTAAATATGCTACCAATCCATATAACCCCATATGAATTACAGAAGGAGGCGATTCTGGGCACACTGCAGGTGCTGAGAAGAGCACTCTTGGCTAACATCATACAGTGAAATAGTACTAATTTCATGAACTCTAATTGTACCCAGACTTATGAATGGGGGCCATTCCTGCCATGGTATTAGAAACCCAAAACACTTGAACACATTAAACCCCAGAAGAGCAATGTAAGACAACTTGCCTGAGGTTTGACCACCTGTTTTTGAGGGATGACATATGATGTTTCTTCAGTTCATTATGTGCCACTTCCTCAAGTATTACCATGAGATGTGCTCTCATTAGATTAAGCTGAACCATAAAGAAGCTGGATACATGTCTAAAGATGGCAGCCATTGTATACTTCCATGGGACAAATGCTTCCTGCAATACTGCTTGCAGTAAAAGACAAAACTCATTGTTACTTTTGTTGTCAGATACTTGTACCTCCAAGCTGACCCAGAATTACTTAAGTCACATGGTCAGAATAAGGAGGCTTGCAAATGGAAGTGGAGGAGGAGGATGAACATGGCTCACAGGAAGTTTGTAAATCAGCACTGACACTGGTCTCTGGGCCTGCCACACTGTTATTAATGTTTGTATGATGTACCATACAGATCTGCAGACTGGATATGGACCTTAGCAGCTACAGATGCTTTGTACAGTATGCCTGTGATATGCGAATTTGTACAACCTGCCTGATGATTTATAATGAAATTCTTGGGTAAACTCCCAGAGGTGGCCATTATTCCTAAAGCTGCATGTTTGGTTAGTTGCCTATTTTGTTGAGCTCTCGACACTGTTGCTACTGACAGATTTTTTAAAAAAATTTGCCTAAATCAACTATGGAAATTCATTCTGATTCTAAAAAATACAAATAATGAAGTATTAAATCAATAAATGAATAAAGATTTGAGGATTGCTACATCTAACATAGCACACATATCTTCTGCTTAAGTACTTTACTGAAAAAACATTGTTATAGTTTGTATATTAAGGGTGGTTTGTCATATTTTAATTTAATTTTTAATTTAAGGATATGTTTATTACTCTAATGGTAGCTCTTGCCAGGAGAGACATTGTACGAATGTTCACCATATCATAGTGAGGTTATACCACACCATTTCATTTTACTCAGTTCAAAAGATACCAAAATAACAATCACATATTTGGATTTGTACTTCTGATGAAGGATTATGAGATACCAAGTCCATTAATAAGGTGCAGAGATACTGTAACATTCATGGCAATTTTTCACAGCTGCAAAAAGGTTTCTGGGAGATTAAAAATTTTAGCTGCATGAGTCTAAGTCTGAAAATGCTGCTGTTCGCAAACGAATTCTCATGTGATTATGGACTTCTTCAAAAACATATACAAGATTCCATTGTGAAAGATTCATATCACTGAAAAAACAATTTTGTAGCAATTATTTTACACATATGCAAAAAAATAAGACATAAGACAGGAGATGTAACACAGATAATGCAGTCATTGAGAAGAGCCCATATTTCTATAAAGTAAAGTCATTTTGTGTTTTTGTTACTTAACAGCCGTAGAAACAAAATCTCCTGTATGTATACAACTGTGCACTTTATTCTTTACTTTGAAGTTATCCAGTAAATGTTTCTGTTTGTTTAAAAAAGCTCAGAGCAGCTAAGGTTTCCTCTGCAGATGTTAGAATAAAAGTGCAAACTGTAGGTCTGTTATGCTTATGGATGCCTGATATTCACTACCATTATAGGCAGGGTGCTGAGACCTCATAGCTGACATACACAAATGACTTATAATAACATTCAAACTGTATTAATATGTTTAGCTTGTAAACCTTCAAAATGAAAGGCTCATAGTTGTGAGACTTTAAAGCTTGGAATTCATCACCCTCCCCCCATCAAAAGACTGATTCAGAATTAATTAGAAGCACGAGGAGGAGGAATGTTTACATTCAGATTTCTGAGCGTATGCAAGGACTGAAGTTGTTCACTGTCTTGCCACCATCATATTTCACTTGACTTTTGTGAAGGAATGAATTCTGGTTTGCTCAGAATATGACAACTGAAAAACTTTGATTCTCAGACTGGTAAAGGGCAGGAAATAAAATATTAATATTAATAGATCCTTAATAAGTATTTATTAATCTGCATCTAAGAAAATATCTGTTAGTGGGAAAGCTGTGTTTATGCATCTAAACTCCTGTGCATGTTTTGTCAAATGCCCAGGGGGAGGCATGTTATATTTTTAACAAGTGAAAGTCAATCACTCATGCAAGTGACAAAGTCCATCTGCCAGCCTTACCTCCCTCGATATTGGGAACCCCCTGCTATGTCCTTGGTCTCCTCAAGAGACTCACTGGCAGGATGTGTACCTCTTTGAAATACCTACCCCTTGGCAGATACAAGCAAGTGAATGCCACATCATTATCCCTTCCCATCTGGCCCTTCGGTGCCCAGGTTGTTAGTCAAAGCAGGTATTCAGTAGTACACGTGGTTGATTGATAAGCTCACACTCTGCAGGTCTGACTACACATTCCATTTCTGTTTGTCACTTTAATGGAATATACTATCTTGACTTCTTGTATTTGATACTAGAAATGTTGCATCGTTTTATTATGTGCAATTCTTTCTTTTTTCACTTAAACAACATACTACAGAAGATTATGATCAAGTCACTGTTCAGAATCATTTTATTCATATAGGAAATTACTAGGCTAACAGCTTAAGGGCCCTTACAAGCCTAGACAATATAACCCAATTTTACCCGATATATGGCCCTTAGGGACAAAAAGATGGCATGGATCTGTGCCTGTATGTTGAGTATCTTACAGATTGCCCTTGTCCATTAGGGACATAGGCAGTACCCCAGGTGTGTATTTGCGATTTCTCATCCATTGATCCAAATTTCATCTGAAGAGAGCGAAGAAAAGGGGTCTGCTTAATGTGACTAAGAAGCCTGTTCCAAAGAAGGGGCAATCTCTGAGACACATACAATACCTGTCTCTCCAGCATGTTTTTTTGAGTCATTGACTAAGTTTAGATCCTTAGATTGGGTGACACTCATGCTGTTTGACTTGCAGATGTGTAGCAGCTCCATCAGGGCTGGATTTGTGAGTGCCTTGTAGATCAGACATAGGTCACCCCTTAATAGTTGGTAAGAGACAGAGTAAAGGGATAGGGCATTTAGTCTATCTGCATACTTCATGTTGTTTACACCTTGTATTTTCTTTGTGTAGAACCTCTGAGGTTGCTCCAGCTGCTGTAAGTGCCTAGTCAAGTAAATGCCAAATGGCACATTGTACTTGATTATTGGTCTAATGAGGGATGAGTACAGCGGGACAATAATTTCCTTGGATCTGGATGCTATACCTTTACTTATAAGTTGTGCCACATAAAAGGATTTCCTCTCCACTGTGTACTCATGATGGTCAAAGTTCATGCTATCTATCTGTGTGACTAGATCTCTCACCTCTGAGTCCACTCTAAGGGGTGTGCTATTGATGTTGTAATTTGCAGTGATATTTAACTTCCCAAATGGCATGATAATACATTTTTTTGCATTTAGTTTTAGGCATTGTTTCTGGCACCAGTAATATGTCTGATCTAGACCCACCTGAAAGATATCTACATTGATGGGGGATTCACTGATTATCCCCAGCTTACAGTCATTGACAAACTTTGTGATCCAGAGGCTTTCCACATTTGCCTTGACTTCAGAGAAATATATTCCAAACAGGAGTGGTCCCAGTACTGAGCCCTGTGGCACACCACTAATAACTGGCCTCTTGCTGGATCTGGATTCACCCCCTTTAACCACGTGTCCAGTACATGAGCCAGCTGGCTATCCATCTGGTGACATGGGGATTTATGCCCAGTTTTATGAGCTTATTTATATACTGGGTTAGGGAATTGTGCCAAATGCCTTGGCCAGATTGAGGTAGACAGTATGCACTGTTTTACCCTCATCCATGGCCTTAGTGCCTTTCTCAAAGAAATCCAACAGATTCAATAGGCATGACCTGCCCTTGACAAAGCCAAATTGGGTTGGGTCCAGTGTTTAGAGGTCTCCTATGTCATTATTTATCAGGTCCATGATTATTCTTTCCATGACCTTACATGGCCACTCAACCAAAGCCCCTAAGGCAAAACAGCATGCCCAACACACTAGTCACAGGGGACTCGATAGTGATTCACACTGATGTCCCACTCACTAGGTTGAATAAGGAGAAAGTAAGTCAGCTGCCTGTCAGGTGCCAGGATCCACCACATAACGCATGCACTCAGGTCCCTCAACAACAGGTACAAATATGACTCTGTCATTGTACATGTGGGTGTGAATGACCTGAGACGTACCTCCCTGGACTACATGAAAAGAGACATGGAGGAGCTCTCGGTTTATGTAGCCCAGCTGGGTATAACCCTAGCCCTGAGCAGCCTTCTACCATCACCCGGAATGATACCACAGTTGTTGTTGTTGTTGTGTCTTTCGGCTTTCCCGGTTAGGGGTCACCACAGCGGAACTCTGGTCCGCTAATGATTGGCAGTAGATTTTTACGTGCTGAGTTGCCAGCACTAACGCACAACCTTCAACGAAGGTATGCCCATTTATGAATGTCTCCATGCAGAAGATACTCTAGCTGAGAATCGAACCGGACAGCATCAGAAAATGATTGATTTCAACAATTGGCTAAGTTTCTGGTGTCATTCTAAGGGGATCCAGTATCTGGTCTGCCTGGGATGACATGATTGACAGACCTAGATGCTTTGCCAGAGATGGCCTGCATCTGTCACCAATGGGCTTCCGGATACTGGCCAAGGCTCTTGCCACCCCTATTGTGCCTTTTTTAGGTGGTGTTCCAAACACCAAATTACCACCATAACAACTACAAACAAATGCAATCTGAGGGTCAAGCTGCTCAACGCTAAAAGTCTAAATCTCAGAATGCACTCACTCAAAGCACTCCTTAAAATGGAGAACATCGACATTTGTGCTGTAACAGAGACCTGGTTCAAGACAGCAGATAGCACCCCTGCACTACTAGGCTATAACCCATTCCATACCTTTCGGCCCCAGAACTTGGACCGAAGCTCCAAAGGTGGTGGTGTTTCCATATTCATAAAGGATGCACACACCTCCAGACTGGTAGCCCAACATGACACATCAGAGATACTTCAGGTGCAGCTAACATTGGGTAAGACAGCGATTCAGGTCGTAGCCTGCTATAGGTCCCCAATCATGACCCAAGACTCACACTTCACATTCCTAAGCACCCTGGAGAATATTAGGTCCAACCTAACACTCTCATACTGGGCGACTTCAACTACCCCTCCATTAACTGGGAAAACTACTCATGTACCAATACACCTGCCCAAAGTTTCCTGGAATTAATTATTTCCTATGCCCTGAACTAGCTCATTCTTACCCCCACTAGAGGCAGCAACATCCCTGACCTGGTCATTACTAACATGGGTGACCATTGCTCTCTACCAATAGTCAACTCCTCCCTGGTTAGATCCGACCACAAACTAATCACCTTGGAAATCCACAACCCCCCCCCCCCCCCCCTAGAATGGTAACCACAATGAAAAACTTCTCTCAAGCTAACTTTAGGCTACTAAAAACAGAGGTGGATAACTTCACGGCACCCATGCAATTGGAGAGCAGCTGCATGACTGCTGAATCATACATTAATGCCCTGTATGAACACGTACACAAATGCATGGATCTCGCCATACCCAATAGAACCAAGATGCTGTCATCCAAAAAAAGGAAGCCAATTTGGTGGTCCCCTACCATAAACAAACTCCACAACAGAAGTAGGAAACTGATGAGAAATAAGATGAAGTCCCAGAATTGGAAAAACTCCCTTATCAGCTTCAACAAAAAGTTGAGATTCCTCATCAAATCCTCTAAAGCTAGCTATGAAAACAGGATTGTAGCAGATAGTAAAGACAACCACAAGGCCTTATATAGTTATGTAAAGAATCTCCACAGCAATACCCAGATTTGCTTGGGACTGTTGCACAATGGCACCTCCTATACAGAGCCAACAGATATTGCCAATATACTGACCGACAGATTCAGTGCCAACTTTAGCCCTCTCTCCCTCACCAAAGGACCAATCACAATATCAGTAGATTTCTAGGCACTCAGTATTACTGCTGCTCAGGTTAAAGCAGCACTGTCCAAGGCCAAGAATACAACTTATATGGGACCTGACAATATCCCTGGCTGTGTTCTACATGAATTACAGAGTGAACTGGCACCTCACCTGTGTGCCCTGTTCAATCACAGCCTCACCTCAGACTTTGTCCCTACTGAATGATGCACTGCTACAGTCATCCCTCTCCACAAAGGAGGAGCAACTACAGACCCTGGGAACTATCTCCCTATTAGCCTGACAAGTCTGATATGCAAAGCTATGGAATGCATCATCATAGACCTAATAAACAAAGATATAGGGAACCTCCAAACTCTGGATCCCACACAGTTTGGTTTTGTGAAGGCTAGATCATGCCTGCTCAACCTGGTTGACTTCATTGAGTCAGTCACCAGAGCTGTGGATGAAAGCAAGGTGGTTCATACAGCCTACCTTGATCTGGCTAAGGCCTTTAATACCATTCCTCACTCAGGAATCATAGAAAAACTCACTAAGCTAGGCATCAACCCCTATATCACTAGGTGGGTTGCAAACTGGTTCACAGATAGAACCCATAGTGTGAAAGTAGCTAACTCCAAGTCAGACTGTCGATCATTCACGAGTAGAGTCCCACATGGTTTGGTCCTGGGTCCTCTCCTGTTTGGTATTTACTTCTCTGAAGTCCAGGCCAACATGAAGGGACTCTGGCTGACAAAGTTCGCAGATGATTTTAAGTTGGGAGCCATAATTAACTCCCCAAGTAATGCTGACATCCTACAGAAAGGCCTCACTGAGACCAATGAGTGATGTCAGAACCATGGCCTTAAGCTCAATGCCAAAAAATGTGTCGCCATCCCCTTTGGGAAAAACTCGGTTCCCATGAATTACCACATCGATGGTAGTCCACTGAACACAGAAGGCATCATAAGAGATCTGGGAACACAGGTTGACAGCAACCTCTCTTTTGACCACCACATTGCCACTGTGGTCCGAAAGTCCTTCTATGTGGCACATCCCATTACTAAGGGTTTTGCATCCAGGAAGAAAGAGGTCATTGTCTCCCTCTACTCTTCTCTCATTAGGCCAGTCATCGAGTACAATGCCCCATTTGGCATGTACCTCACTAGACACCTACAACATCTGGAGAGGCTGCAAAAATGCCTCACAAGAGGATCTTGGGCCTTAAACACTTGTCCTGTATGGACGGACTCAAAAAACTCCAACTATTCTCTGCCTCATATCGCCTACTTAAAGGCGATCTCTGCTTGACTTACAAAGCCATGTCTGTCCCAACTCTGGTAGAAATGCTACATCTAAAGAAATCCCAATCGCTCTGCACCACACACACCAGAGACCTCAACCTCATTACCACAATCAATAGAGCAAGCTGGAGGGACAGGTTCATAATCCAGAGACAGCCCATGCTATGGAATAGACTTCCCATACATGTCAAGCAGAGCACCTCACTGGCCCTCTTCAAGAGAAATCTTGATGAGAGGATGGGAAATAGAAAATTCACCCCGGGGATCACTCCAGTGGCTCTACTTGACAGATGCACTGGGAGTTAAGGTCGGGTGGCACAATGCCAGGGTAATCCTATGGGCTAGGCTTATAAAGGCTCCAGGGCCATTAGCCTAGTACACACCTATGAACCTATGAACATATAAAAGTAGTCAAAATGGTGGGTCTGTAATTTTCTGGATCAGTAGATGGTCCCCCTTTATGCAGAGGAATGACTGTTACTGTCCTCCACACTATCGGGGCAAAGCCAGTCTGAAGGTTGTGGTTAAATAGATATCCTAATGGGCCTGATAAGACCTGATTTAAGTCATTTAAAAGGCAAGGCAACTTGGTACATTTTCAGGCCCCATTAAAGCCATGTGTTTAGAACACATTTGCAACCTGTTCTTTGATGATACTTGGTGGTGGAGTGGTGGAGAATATTTCTTGGGAGAGAACTCAGGGTGATAGGGAGGTGAAATTTGAGCAGAATTTGTTGGGCTGCAGAATTGCTATGTTTTCAAACTGAGTCTAGGTGATGCCATCTACAACTAATTCCATATATTTGTTGGGTGTTGCCCTTAAGATTGCAGACATAACTAAAACATGCCTTATGACTATCCTTAGCTTCGGAGGCTACTTTTACCTTAATGTCTTCTTTTAGGGACTTGACTAGTTCTCTGATTTACTTGTTTAGACTAATGAGGGACTTATTGTTCGGTTGTGCAATTTCCCTCTTACTTCTCAACAGGATTTTCTTTCTTTTGTTGTACAACATATTAATACCAGGAGTCCACAAAGATGGCTTGTTCGTGTGGTTTGACCTGGGTTTATTTTGATCTGGCAGTGCCATTTCTATGCAGTTGTTAATATGGCCATACAGGGCTTTTGTGTACACCTCTGCATAGGTTTCTTTATTTTCTGGATTTGGGGAAGCTTGGAAGCTAGCTATGATGTCCCTTAATAGGGGGTAATTTACCTTAGATAAGTTCTTAAAGTTTTTGTGGTTAGGTGGGGGGACTAGTTTTACCTTTATTTCAAGGGAGACAGCTTTGTAATCTGATCTTAGCAGTGAGGACATAACACTGGAGGGGGTGCAGCACTCTCCCATATTTGTGAGTACCAGATCTGGAATATTTGTTCTCGGTATTGGGAGTGCAGACTAGCTGCTCCGGGGCCTTTGAATTTACTAAGTCAAGAAATGTTTGGTCCTGCATGATAGTTGTCATTTATGCTTCACAATTAATGGAGGAGTAGTTAAAATTACCTATGAGTATGGTATTGAGTGGGATGGTGAGTGATTCTAGCAACTTCAGGTAGGATATATGGGTTTCCTGGTTCACAGTGAGGGACCTGTAGCTAGCAAGAATATGGTAATGGATTTTTCCAGTGGTTAGTTGCACATGGAGTAGTTCAAGGATGTCATAATTTTTGACCAGCCTTGAGGTATGCTTATCCATTATGTAGATAGATACACCTCTGTCTTTTGCTCTTTCATTTCAGTGGGTGGTCAGAATGTATGAAAGGCATTATAGCCATTTACTGCCAGAGTGTTTTCCTTGGCTGTAAGCCATGTTTCAGTAACTGCACAGAAGTCAGCATTTTCCAGGGTGTGGAGAGCTTCCAGAGGAATGCAGTTTCTTGTTGAGGCTCCCAGCATTGAGCAGCAACACCTTTAGCTTGTCCTGAGTAGCTTTTGGTATGTTGAAAGGTTTGTCTGTCTGGCAATGCTTAAAAAAGGCACTGCAGGAGTGGATAATGTTTTGGCCAATATCTGAAAGCCTAGAGGTGAAAGGTGAAGACCATCCCTGGTAAAGCAGTGTGGCCTATCAACCATGTCCTCCCAAGCTGACAAGTATTGAACCCTTTGGAATGACAGCAGTAGCTAAGCCAATTGTTAAAGGCAATAATTTTCTGCTGTATTGTGGCATCATCCTTGGAGCTGCAGCAGGAGTGGGGTATAGGAATCAAAATATCGCTATGATGTAAATATCTTTCATCTGCTTGTCCTGCCTTTTTATCCTGGTCTCAGTAGGTGCCTCTCTTGACCCGATCCAATCGCTTCTTTGAAATGCCCCACCCGAAGGCCCACCTCCAATGCCTAAAAGCACTTTTACTTAATGAGGATAGAATGTCAACATAAACATACAACCCAGAAATATGGACCCTTTCCTAGTGACTACAGGAATCCTATCACTCACGAACGTATACACAACATATGTGCACTGCCGATTTCACTTTTCTCTGACTTGGTCGGACAGGCTACTGCTTGATATGAATACTAAAATCACAGGGACATAAATAGAGATTCTTATTTGCCATTGAGTCTAATATGTCATGAAGCCGTCTCTTGTCATGCCTGCTTCACATGATCATAGGAATCCATTTTCAATGAAGCAGGTGGTGTGGCTTGGTTCACAAGGACTGCATAGCTAGGAGACTATTTGATAATTGATAAAATGGATGTTCCAAGGTCACAGACAAAAATACAGCATAACTCAAGAAAACTACACAATCTTGGGTTATCACTAATTAGAAAACTAACACACAAACACTGTGAATACTGCACATTATTGATGATCTACTGCTAATATTACAAAAAGACCACTGCCCCTTACTGTGACACATGACCTTCAACTTTTTTGGCAATCACAGATTCTGGCAGTACCCTTAAATAACTTCCTCATGATCCCATCCCCACAGCAGACCATCTTTCCAACGTCATGCTTCTGTTATGCAATCACATATAACATAATGGGACATGTTTTATCTGTGAACAAAACTGCATGCTCCATCTCTGAAGCAAGGTATTTCACACCCACACCTTTGCTATTCCTCTCATCTTATCACAGTCGACCGGTTACATGACACAATGTTCCATATTTCACACACACTCCTTTGCTATTCCTTTCACCTTAACACAGTTGACCGGATACATGATATAGTGTTACAAGACGCCCACCACTGCTCCTGCCATCATATGCATCCTAACAGAGGCACAAGCTGGCAGTGTTGTCAGAATTCTGAACAAAGGCACTGCTGCTGACACCCACCATTGCACTACCGGTCCCACCACCACTGCCTCTTACTGCTGCTGCTCCCAACCATAGCCAGGCTTGTGCCACCCATACTCCAAGGCACCCCTCAGTCTTAATAGCTGCCATTGTTCCTAGTTTAGGACCTTCAGCAGAAGACGCCTGCCTCTATGAGCACAACCCTCCTGTTCCATGGTGCTCCTTGTACAACTGCTGTCTATTGTCACGTATGTTAAGGCTTTACACACTACAGGCTTGGCTGGAGCAATGCAACAAACATGGATACAGAATTAACGCTCGCCCTAGATTGCTCCCGCTTGCCTCACCCCCCTCCCATAAGTCATCGTTTATTGGTTAGTAAACTTGACGGACATCATGTTGTAATATTGCCTCAATAAGTTACTGAAGGGTGCTTTGGAATCGTAGTTTCTATTTGTCTGTGAATCCTAGCTGAAGTTTCTTGAATGAAATATCCTCGCAAAGTTGATGTATTTTACTTGGTTGTGTAACTGACTGGTATTACTTAACAGTTATATTACTAATTACTTACTAACTACTTCTTGGATAGGTACGAGATGAGTAGCCAGGGAACTTATTTTCTGTTAGATGGCTATTTTAGGCAAGTCTGTGATTGAAATAAAAATACCAGATAATTCTGCAGCTTCCAATTTTTACTATTCATACAGCATACCCATCTGTCCTATCCGTGTTTTGTAGAACCTCTTTGATTTTTGTCTCATATGTTTGCTGTGTCCCACATACAATTTTTAATTTTAATGTAATAACTAAAGATTACAGTAAGTTAATAATACCACAATTCACATTCTTCAGAAACTTGCATGTTTATGTAAAACTTGTTCTGTTAACTTCTGTGTGCAGTAATGTTTTTACAATGTCTCTGATTTTTGACCCTTTGGCCTTTGCACCTCAGTATTTCTGGCTTTGTAAAGCGTATTAGTTCGCGGCACCCCTGTGAGGAAGCCGCAGCTCCCCAGGGCTCCGCGGCACACACTTTGGGAACCCGTGTTCTAGAAGCATTGTTATACAAGATTATTGGTCTCGTCTCCCAATTGACCAATTTATTCTGTTCTAGTCTTTTTTACCATTATGAATGTCTGTTACTATTTATTTCTTTATTGTATTATATAATTTTCCTTCTACTAACAAAATAGTTTACTAACAATGGTTCTTTTCTTCCTGGGCCTCCGCTGAAAAAGGGTTTTATGCCCAGTTGGACTCTCCCGGTAAACAAATGTAAAATAAATAATAAATAAATAAAATAAACTAACTGTAACATTCCCCTTATCCAGCCTGGTAAGGGGGGCATGACCAGAATATTGGGTCATGGAGTGTTTTGTCTTATGGGCTTGGTAGTTGAGGCACAATTAGATGTGGCTTTATGTGTTGTGATGGGAATTGTCTTGTTTGTGTGCATGCAGTGCTTCTGAGGGTTGCACCTGAAAGGCCATTGAGGTTTGGGTAAGTTATATGTAAGCACCTCTGCATATGTGGGTCTATGTGTGTGGTCCTTTGTGGATGCAGTGAGTGATGTGTGTGAGTTGCTGACAACCTGATTGTTGCTTTGGTGTCTGTATGTGAGTGTCTAGACTTCAATGTCAATGTGTAACTACATCTCTTACATACTGTATTTATCTGTTCAAGAGTTAAGTGGATGTCAGTGTACATAAGGCAATTGTTACATTGTCTCAGGATACCCATGTCCACCAAGCTGGATGCAAAGATAGCAGTAAAGTGCCCATCCATAGTTTTAGGTCCTAATGTGTTCTTGAAAGGATAGGATTGGAGGGTGTTTGTAACAGGATGAGAGAAGGGTGCTTACATGGTGTAATCTGCTGCTAACCTAACCAGCTATGCTGCCTAGTGTCAAATCTGATGCTCTCTTAGCAGCAGTAGTCCTGAGTGATATAATAAGGTAACTAACACAGAAAACTTTCACAGTATAATGAAAATAAGCAATGTTTCCAGATGTTTGTGTCTGTGCAGGGCACTGGCACAGCAAGCAGCTCCATGCAAATATGCCAAATTTATACCAGCATTGGAAATACAGAAAACTGAGTGAGCCCTCAGGCCAATACATTGATTACAATTGGAGCACTTTTGTGTGCCTCCCAACTCATATAGACAAGGTATACACCTACTGCTACTATTTGAATAATCCCAGTCCTTCTAATGTGAAAGCACAGTAAAGGAGGGTCTGGAGTGAAATTCTACAACAAACTTATACATCATTGTACTTTAAGCAGCTTATAAAAGTGTGATTAATTAATAAAAGTACTTCATCTTGTAGAAATAAGCCAAGAGCCACTGTACAGAATTTATAAAAGCACTAAAAGCAAGATAAGTTGATTAATAAGCCCCCAACCAACAAAACAACTACAAGCAGAAATCTCTAGTGTGTTTCCCCAGCCTATACAGACCAGGCTACCACCCAGTGCCATTAGATGTAAAATCCATGGACCACTTTATGTAAAAACACAGAAAAGTCCTTGCTAGAGTATAAAAAAAAACTACTTTATCCAACAGCTAGATAGATAATGAATTCTGAGGAAGTAAATCAGTAGAACAGATGAGAGGTAGAATGCACTTTTTTTTTCAAAATAAGCACAAGGAAAAGCAAATAAATAATTCTAGATATATAGTGGATATAAAAAGTGTACACACCCCTGTTAGAATGCCAGGTTTTCATGATATAAAAAATGAGACCACAATAAATAATTTCAAAACTTTTCCCACCTTTAATGTGACCTATAACCTGTACAATTCAATTGAAAAACAAACAAATCTGTTAGGGGAAAAATATAAAACAATAAAAAAAATACAATAAGCTGGTTATATAAGTGTGCACACACTTAAACTAATATTTTGTTGAAGCACCTTTTGATTTAATTACAGCATTCAGTTTTCTTGGATAGGAGTCTATCAGCATGGCACACCTTGGCTTGGCAATATTTTCCCACTCTTCCTTGCAAAAGTGCTCCAAATCTGTCAGATTGTGAGGGCATCTCTTGTGCACAGCCCTCTTCAGATCACCCCACAGATTTTCTATTGGATTTAGGTCTGAGCTCTGGCTGGGCCATTCCAAAACTTTAATTTTCTTTTGGTGAAGCCATTCCCTTGATTTGGATGTATGCTTTGGGTCACTGTCATATTGATAGGTGAATTCTTCTTCATCTTCAGCTTTCTAGCCAATGCCTGAAGGTTTTGGGCCAAAAGAGACTGGTATTTGGAACTGTTCATAGTTCCCTCCACCTTGACTAAAGCCCCAGTTCCAGCTGAAGAAAAGCAACGCCAAAGCATGATACTGCCACCACCATGCTTCACCATGGGGATTGTTCTCTTTTGGTGATGCAAAGTGTTATTTTTCCACCAAATGTACCTTTTGGCATTGTGGCCAAAAAGTTCAACCTTGGTCTCATCAGATCATAACAGATTTTCCCACATGCTTTTGGGAGACTTGATGTATTGTTTTGCAAATTTTAGCCAGGTCTGGATGTTTTTCTGTGTAAGAAAAGGATTCCATCTTGCAACACTACCCCATAGTCCAGACATATGGAGAATATTGGAGATTGTTGTCACATGTAGTACACAACCAGTACTTGCCAGAAATTCCTGCAGCTCCTTCAGTGTTGCTGTAGGTCTCTTGGCAACCTCCCTTACCAGTTTTCATCTTGTCTTTTCATCAGTTTTGAAGGGATGTCCAGTTCCTTGCAATGCCACAGTTGTTCCATATTCTCTTCACTTTTTGATGACTGTCTTCACTGTGTTCCATGGTATATCCAATGCTGTGGAAATTTTTTGTACCCTTCTCCTGACTGGTACCTTTCAACAATGAGATTCCTTTGATGCTGTGTAATCTCTCTGTGGACCATGGCTTTTGCTGTAGCAGGCAACTGAGTTAATGTCAGGAAAACCCTACTATGGCAGCTGAACTTTATTTGGGGTTAATCAGAGTGTCTTTAATTGATGGCAGGTGTGTACCCAAGAAGACTGAATGCTGTAATTAAATCAAAAGTTGCTTCAACAAGTGCTTACTGGTGTGCAAATCTGCTCAGCTGGGCTGAATACGGCTTAGAATAGACTTCTAAGCAATGCTCAAACCAGCTAAGCAGAACTGAGCACTGCTAAGCATTGCTTAGTTTGTAGGTCAAAAAAAAGTTTTGAATTGGACATTAATTACTCATTACTGACATATTATTAAGTCTATATATTTTTATTTACATGACATTCCCCTATGTGCTTTCATGACATTACCTTGGGGTGTGACTGTACTGTATGGGACACTTGTGTTTACATGGGGGTTTCAAATCATATATCCAATGACACTGCAATTTTGGACCAGTTACACTACCCTGGTTAACAAATATCAATTACTACATCATCTCATAAAAAAAAAAATAAAATAACAATGCTTTCTCATAGAAAAGACAAATAGCCTGTCTTGGTATTTGAACCAGGAACTATTGCATGCAAAGCCAGAATTCTAACCACTAGGTTAACTTGCCATTGTGATTTCAGCTATACATTTATATTTAGCTCCTATAAGATGTTTAAGCAATGCTGAGCAAAGCACTGCGATGCATAAACCCCCCCTCAGCTATGCTTAAACTTCAGTTATAACAGGAAAAAAATTAATACAACCACTTTAATTACATATATTAATACTAATGTTGATTTATATTTGGTAATGCACTACCTGTCATTCTATCAACTTTCTAAATCTGTATGAGCAATATTTTTTTTTAAATTTGCCCTATTTTGGGACCTTTTTTCCCATGTTTATTTCATGGCTTTATCCAGATTTCTTGGTGGAAGAGGTTGAGGTGTGTGTATACCTCTCAATTGTCCAGATTTTCGCAGACTGTCCAGATGTTTGGTTTGTATTTTTGTTTTGTTCCTCATAAAATTTGTGGTTTTCTGCAAATCAGTGGGATGATCTCAGGACTGAAGTCACTAAATAATGGCATACATTTGAGTTTCAGACTTTTAATCCTTCAGAAAAATGTATGTTAAAACAAACCCTGTTATTCTATCAACTTTCTAAGTTTATAAAAGTAGTACTTAAAATATGTCCCTATTTTTCGACCTTTGTCTCCCCATTTTGTTGGGCTTTGTCCAGATTTTTGGCACTAAGAGGTCGACAGGTATGGGTGTGTGTCCAAGGACACAATTGTACTGTAAAGTGCCATATGACACTTTTACAATGCAGGGGGTGTGTTACAGTTCCTGTCACACACACCCCCTGCATTGCTTCCCATTCACAATCCTGTTTTTAGTTTCCGCGGACACTGAAAGCATTGTAAAGTGCCTAATGGCACTTTGACAATGCAGGGGGGTGTGTTACAGTTCCTGTCACACCCCCTCCCCTGCATTGATTCCCATTCACAATCCTGCTTTCAGTATCCACGGACACTGAAAGCATTGTAAAGTGCTGTACAGCACTTTGACAATGCAGGGGGTGTGTTATAGTTCCTTTCACACACCCCCTGCATGGTTTCCCATTCACAATCCTGCTTTCAGTGTTCACAGACACTGAAAGTATTGTAAAATGCCATATGGCACTTTGACAATGCAGGGGGTGTGTTACAGTTCCTGTCACACACCCCCTGCATGGCTTCCCAGTCACAATCCTGCTTTCAGTGTCTGTGGATACTGAAAGCATTGAAAAGTGCAGTACGGCACTTTGACAGTGCAGGGGGGAGTGTTATAGATCTGCAAGCACTACTGCAACACGTCCCCTGCACTCATTCAGTATCCGCAGATCCATCTCTGTAGCACACCTTCATTAATATGTAAGGTGCACTGCTGAGAGGGGGATGCAGACATGGACACCATTCACTCCGTGTAGAAATAACACTATTCCTACATGGAGTTTATTGAATCCTGGCACTATTTCATTAACAAATACAGGCATTAAATTCTACCCCTGTGATGACACAAAATAAAGTATTGGTACTACCCTATAACCAAGAGACGATGGTGTTGAAGGGGTAATTATGAACTTTTAAACTTAACTATAACCAGTGAGTTGAAAACGAAACTTGGAGAAGCGTCCTATAGTGATGTACAGTACAGGAAACAATTTAAAGGAAATATACGAGAAGAACAAGGATCAAGTTACAAAGTCAAACAACTTGTTAATGAACAAATGTAATATGTGCAAATACTGCAGATACATACATGAAGGTCCATATGTGACTATTCAAGGTTATAGTAGGACCATACAAGTGTCCTGGCGAACCACTTGTAATACAAAAATGGTAGTATACATTGCCCTATGTGGGAGTTGTCCTACATTCTATGTAGGGAAAACCACATGAAGGTTACGTGATAGGACATTTGAGGTACATCAAGAATAGAAAGACCACAGATGCATTATTTTGCCACAGTGAGGTGTGTGAGAGTTTTAAAAAGTTTTTGTTTTTTATTGTAGATAGAGTGCTGCATAATGGGGGGGGGGTGATTTTAAAACTTTACTGGAATTTAGGGAGACTATGTGGCAGATAAGACTTAATGCTACAGTATCCCTAGGTATAAACGACAGTTGTTCCATTACTAGTTTATTGAAATTAAGGTCAATGCAAGTTTTATTAAATACATAGAAAATGTATTCAAACAAGTTTTTGTATTGTTTTTTTTACATTTTTTAAGCAATACAACTATTTTTGGAATGTTTATGTATACTTAACACATGCAGCCTGATGCTATAACTTTAAGAAGGGGATGGACACAAGTTGTTTAATTAATTACGTCTTTTAATTGACTGATGTTTGTTATATAAGGGAATTTATGGAAATGTGTATTTGACTCTGATAATGTCTAGTGTAAGTAGGCAAAAGTGCTAACTCTTTTGTTTTTTATTTAATAAAGTGTACTTCCATGGATGTCTGGGTGTTGTGGTAACTTTTCTATTTTGGAATCAATGTATGAGTAGTGAAACAACTGCTACATTCCCCATCCTTATTTAAGATAATTGATAGGAAGGAGCAATGCACTTTCTTCATGGTGTGCTACCAGATATGAGCACAGGCTAGGCAGAGGGCATCATATTTTAATACCTCCCCTGGACTGGAACCAGTTCATCATGTTTACAAAGTCTGAGGGAAACCGAATCACTGTATTTCAGAAATGTTACCGCCAGTGTGGTAACCACTTCAATTTCAGAGATAGCCATACCACAGTGCTCTGCCACAAAGAGATGGAACATCATGGTGGCCTGTGTCTGTGGCCTATCACAAATGCTAGTGAGCTATTTTGGGGGAGTGACCTATGCTACTTATGCATGTGCACTTCCCTGAAACTACCTGTGGTATTGCATTTATGCAGCTGAGAGATTTGGCTGACTCATCAGCTTGTGTTGTAACTGTGTGTGTGTGTGTGTGTGTGTGTGTGTGTGTGTGTGTGTGTGTGTGTGTGTGTGTGTGTGTGTGTGTGTGTGTGTGTGTGTGTGTGTGTGTGTGTGTGTGTGTGTGTGTGTGTGTGTATGTGTGTGTGTGTAAATATGTATATGTATAATTGTTCTGACAGCTTTTATATGCTGTTTTAGCTTCTGCTACAATTCTTTCCTAACCAGCACTGTCCGCTGTTAGTCCATAATGCAAGACTTGAACTTAGCAGAGCTTAGTTATCCTTGACAAGCTTTTGTAAGCACCCTAAATGGATTGAGACTCACACTAGGGACATGCTTAACAACTTTACCCCTTTTCTGATTTTAGAGCATAATCATGGGACTCCATCCAGAACATAGTGGTCTAAAGCCTGAATTGAAGACCAGGAGGTTAATATAGGTTTTAATTAAACAGTTGAACCTTATATGTTTTTAAATGTGACTTTTTTATTGTACTGAGATCTGGATTAAAATATATTTAAGCAATGTCATCTGTTTTAATTACTTGGTAAATGGATGTAAGTGCTAAAATAAATATAGTCATGTAAGTCCTCTGTGCATCTATCTATCTATCTATCTATCTATCTATCTATCTATCTATCTATCTATCTATCTATCTATCTATCTATCTATCTATCTATCTATCTATCTATCTATCACATCTGTCCATCTATCTATGTATCTATCTACCTATCTATCTATGCAATTGCAGGGCATACTCTCAAAAATGTATATTTGGTCAGTGTGGAGTTAATTGACTAGATTTTGTCAAATCCCAGTTCTCTCTGTCTTTCCTGTCTATGCACCATGTGTTACATCAGACAATGAGCACTTGTTTCTGTAGCAGTTACAGGTTTTATGGGCTGAGGTTGCTAGCCCAAGACCCAGCCCTCCTCAGAGGGTACACCACACACATATACACGCACAACTAGGGCCAATTTAGAGGGTCCAATCCACCTACAGCATGTTTTCTTGGAATGTGAGAGAAAAGCAGAACATCTGGAGGAAACCCACCCAAATGCAGGGAGAACATACAGATTCTGCACAGAAGGCACCTCAGCCAAGAATCGAGCTAGAGAACCTCTTGCTGTGAGGTGACAATGCTAACCACTACATCATTGTGCCACAATCCCAGTTATTAGTCTATGTCTACTAACTGTTGTGGGAAAATTATTTGCCCTGCAGGATCCATGGTAAAGTCTGCTCCAGTGATTCTACATTTTGCAGTTTACATCAATATGTTCAGGTTTGACTTTGTGCTGCTTGACACTGCAGAACAGATGTGTATATAATGTGCCATACTCTATGCATATGCACATATAGCTATCTAAATATATATCTATACACACAGACACATGGACACACACACCACACGCAAATATATAAAAAACATATATATATATATATATATATATATATATATATATATATATATATATATATATATAGAGCTATAGCTATAGATATAGTTAAATACAGAGGGAGTTTGCCAGTGTGTGGACAGCAGTTTAGCCAACTGCAATTTCAGTCAAAATGTTTGGATGGGTTTGCAGAAGTGTCCCCCTCTAAAGTGGGGCAGGTACAAGGAGGCTTTCTCTCTGAAAAAAAAGATTTACTCTAAGTTTTGCCAACATTTTTACATTCAGAGAAAGTTGGGTTGATATATCAATGTGATTCCAATATAGATATAATTATAGATGTATGTAGAGGAAATATTAATGAGTCTAGTATTACGAGGGCAAGATATTTTTTATTGGGAGAATGTCAAAAAGTTCTGTTTTGTAAAAAATCGGTAAGGCTGATTTGCATACAGCCAAACTATCAAAGTGTGCTGAATACAAACCTGTTTATTGTTTGAATTAAAAGCCTTAAAAGAAAGTGCTAATGGATCAATGAACATTTTCCAGGCCAGCAAGGATTGTAGTTTGAAACAAAGATTATTATGTAGGGTCTCTCTTGGCTATGTTACAGTGTGGTAGAATATATAAAGAACTTAGTGTATTTTATGTAGTCATTTAGATGGCCTGTTAACTGGTAAACAGTATGTTTATTTATATGTTTCTGCTTTTTATTGCCCTGCACTGTTTGAAAATCCCAGGAATTCATAACGTTTACTTAACTATCCATTTAGACCAGTAACATGAGGGAGGATATTTTACAGAAGCCTTTGCTTTTTTGATATTTTATTACAGCCACTTGTTTCCTCCACTACGGAGTTCATCGAGGATACCAAACACTTTCTGGAAAGTCTTAGACATTTGGCATTTATTTTGGAAGAGACATTAATGACTGTTGCTATAGAGGGCATGCAAAGTAAAATTTCTCACAATGAATAAGTCAAAATAATTAGGTGAGCATTGTAGCAGGCAGGGAGATTTGAACCATGATAGACCAAAATATTATTAATGCTATCAGAATTTGTTTTGGCACATGTGACAGTGTTATCTTCACCTTGGAGGAAGAACAGTGGGTCCCCCACTTGTACCAGCATATGTTTGTGCATATGTAATAAAAAAATAAGTTGTACAATATTGACTTGTTTAATAAAGCAAATACTCTTGGCAATTTTATTGATAACCCTTTCATACTCCAGAAAGGCGGTGAACAGGAATAGAAGGCATTTCTGAATTGCTAGTAGAGTACTATACAACATTATGGCTGAGATTCAGAAATATATAATGCAATGGCACTTGCCAAAAGTTTTTTTAAGGAACTTAATAACTCCTGATGAAGGACTCATGCCAGCTCAAAAGCTTAAGTAACTGCAAAACTTATGTTGGTCCAATAAAAGGTATTACATCACATCCATGTTGCAGTATCTGTGTTTTCTGTTAGTGGACCAACATGGCATATGTTTCATTTTTTTCCTTGGTGTACTCCTGGTACAGCAACTATTTCCATGTGTGTGTGTGTGTGTGTGTGTGTGTGTGTGTCTTTGTATAAATACATACAGAGGCATATACTGTGTGAAGTAACACTTTTCAGGATGACCATTTTTAAAGCCCCTCAAAACTTTCTCATTGCCTGCAGTCGGTCAAATTGTGATTGTCAGCATTCCACTTTTTGGACTCCCTGGTTATGAGCTGCGCGTCACTCAGTGGCTATCAGTTACTTTGAGTGCAACCTGACATTAATACCCTGTGGAAGCATTTCTCAACAGATGTGTACCATATGCCCAGAATGAAGGAATTAGCTGCTGTGAGAAAAGGACTGATCAAACTTCTCCAGCCAAAACAGAATAGGATGACCAGAGGGGCTGCAGGAATACATTTCCAGTACTTGAGAGCTATTATTGTGTAACTGTTTCCTGTCTTTTGCAGCTGACCCTGCTATGACTCCTTGCCTGCTCTCTAGAGATCAAAAACTTTTTATGTTTTAGAGATCTGATAAACTGCTCAGAAATGGTTACAGAAGCTAGATTGTTTATATAAGCTTTGCATCTTCCAGTCAGTCCTGCATGCATGTCTTGAGTAAGAATAGACTGTATGTGTGTGTGTGTGTGTGTGTGTGTGTGTGTGTGTGTGTGTGTGTGTGTGTGTGTGTGTAGGGGAAGGCAGAGTACCACAGTCACTATGTCAATATTTTCAACAATTTCCTGTTATTAAGGCAGTAATGTGAAACAGATGTTTGTATATTTCTCTTTGCACTGGACCTCTTCTTTTGTTTTTTTTCTGCTTCTGTTTGTGTGAAGAGGGAGAGAAAAAGTTGAAGAGAAACAAAAAAAAAACAGCATAATGTGGTTTTAAGGATGTGTTTCAAGGCTTGAGTATGCCAGGTAAATGCAGACTTTTACCCCTCAACCTTTTCCTGCCTCTGTTTTAGTGAAGTTATTAACACTCTTTACCAATGATTACCAAGATGTCAGTCTTGGTATCAGGAGTCCAAGAGAAGCCTCAACGATGGATATCATTCAAAGGCAATGACATCTGAATTCAAATACAGTCATAAAATAGTATCTTACATGTGAACATTTGTGGAAGACATAAGTGGAACTGGGAGTGAATACAACACTGTGTAACAGGAGTTGGTTAATTGTTAGCACAAAGTATTCGTCAGTAAATAGTTTGAGGAACAGAATATGTTACACAGTGCTGCATATGAATGGTGTTATTAAAACATTCTTATCTTTAGGCATTTCACATACAAATGCATTCTTAATGTTAGGATGAACTAACTGTATACACTATAGATTGTGAGTAATAGTCTTTGTTGCTGTTTAAAATGCATTTATTATTCAGTATAAATACAATTTTCCTACCACTTTTCCCTTACAGCAGATAGCTGAATTAAGAGACAATGTCATCCTTAGGAAATAATATTGTCAGTGACCTGATAGTCACGAAAAGACAGGCAAAGTTAAAAAAAAAGATATATCCACTAGTTCCATAGCATTGATGGATGAAACCTTGACAAGACCAAAGTAACCCATATTTGAACAGTGGCCCTTGTGCTGGAGAAGTTGGCTGGAGATGGGACTGAAGTGGTCAATGCTTTGCCACTTGGTTTAGGTGGAGGTCAGTAGTGTGAGCCATTAAGACATGAAAGAAGATACCTGACCTGATGAAGGATAGACTATGGGACCATGTACCAGGATTAGGAGTGTACATTTTGCCAAACAACATTTAGTGCTGTAGCCAAAGTCTGCACATACAGACCTCTCAACTATCACTATTTTGGACAAACATTACTATTTTGAGGTCTGATTTAGGATGTTCCAATTTTTGGAGATATGTCCCTATTTTCAGGCTTGTTTACCCCTTCATTCAATTTTATGCACCCCCCCCCCTCATCACATGTGATTTTTGAAGTTGTCTAGTACACAGAAAACCACACTACATAATCAACATACTACTTTAACAATAATTTAAAGAATGTGGACTCACACCTTACAGCTCACTTTTTGTTAAACAAAAATAAATGAACTTACGTGGTAGAATTTTGTCATACATTTCATTAAGTCTACAGATATTACTCTCTCTCTTTGATAATGTGTGTGTATATTTTTCCATCATTGTTCTCACTTTCTGTTTTTTAAACATGTTTCTGAGTAGTATTCCACATTTCTACTGGACTTAGAAAGAGTTATGTGTAAATAGATATCCAGATTATTTAAATAGATGTCCAGATTTTTGCTGGATATTCCTATTTTTCAAGGGTCTTTGTGTCAGTTGTCAATGTCTGCAGGGTAAGAGGCATGATGGAAGAATGTATACATCAAAAGATGGACATTGCAAAAAGCATGTCAGCCACTGAAAGAGAATTGGGGGATAGAGTTAGAAAACAAAGAAACACTGTGATAGCTGCCTGGTTAATGGTCTTCTACTACTGTCTTTCACTCACAGGGAGCAAATAGACCGAGTGAATCACAGGATGGCTGATGGCCAGGTAGTGGGGTTTGTTTCCTTATTCAGACTGTTGTTCTTAAAAACAATCCACTGAACCTGTAAGAATCTGTCTTGCTCTAGATTATTACCTCAGTGTCCAGACACAATAGCAACTCTGAACATTGGTGGCTAGCTCACCCATGCAGATGGGCTTTAATTTTGATTTCCTACATGATATAATGCTATTTAGCAATACTGCCTACCTCCAGACCACAATGTCACCCTCCTATCACTTGACAATGATTAATACTTAGTTTCCATTTATTGAAAAAATGATTCTTATATGCATCAGGATATGCTGCTTTAAGGGAATAGGAAAAGTCTGAATGCATTGCATCAGACAGCGAGATATGACAGAACAAGATGATGCAGTATAAAGTCAGGTGGGGGGCAGCACGAGAAAGTCCTTTTCTATAGTTAGGGTAGAATATGCATCAAACATGTAACAACCTGTTGAAGTAAAAGAAACTCTGTGGTTAAAACTGGTAAACAAATTCATGAACAAATAAGACAGACATTGGGAGGAGGGTGATAAAAAGAAAGAGTGTGCTAATTAACTAGGTCCAGTGTCCTCCTATCTGCCAAAAACATGCTAGTTGACTGACCACTAAATTATTGACACATATGTTGCATTTACACTTGCCCTTGTGATGTACGTCCTGGCTGAAAATGATCTGTGCTCTTGCCTACTTAACTGATCAATAAATGATAAGGGTATAAGCAAACAAACAAAGAAATAAATAAATCTACCAAAGAACCAGTAGACAGAGAAGTGGGCACAGAAGGTGGGTCAAGTGTGACGTATCTTTCATCAGAACCAGTGGCTGATATCCACAGACATTAACTCAGTGGTACAAATGGCACTGTGCCAAAGTGTGCATCTTTATGTTATTCATAGTGCACATTCCTACAAGGGCAGCATCTCAGTACTGAGGAATTTGTGGGATTATCTGTTGCATCAGTAGTCAGTTCTGCAGAGCTCAGAGGCCTATAAGCCTGTAGTATGAAGTAGTGCATATTCTGCAGACCCACACAGGCACAATCTCTGACCTCACAGTGACAGACAAACAGACACACACACACACACACACACACACACACACACACACACACACACACACACACACACACACGCACACACGCACACACACACACACACACACACACACACACACACACACACACACACACACACACACACACACACACACAAAACACAGTGAAATCTTCATTCCTCCACCACATGCACTTTAACTTACAAGCACATTAATGGGATGTGATTAGCAGGAGTAGAAATTAAAGTTAAAAAAAGTCTTTCGGCTTTTCCCGGTTAGTGGTCGCCACAGTGGAACTCCAATCCGCTAATGATTTGGAGTGGATTTTTACGGTGCTGAGTTGCCAGCCCGACGCCCAACCTTCAAAGAAGGCACAGCTATTCATGCATGCACCTACCTGCATGTCCTTAAACGTCACTCAACAGTGGGAACATGCAGGTAGGTGAGTGTGTGAATGGGTGTGCCTTTTTTAATTATTAAATTATCAAAAATAAGCAGCATTTAGTAACGTTCTGGAAACTTGGTCTCCAGAGTGAACAGCATCCAGTCCATCCTCAGTAGTCCACAAAAATAATCAAGCACCTCCATAGGTAGCAGAAAAGTCATACAATATCTTTCCATTATTTGCTGGCACTCCTCACCTAAGAATCCTTCAAAAATATATAACACTGCACACTGGCCAAGGGAACAGGAGAGACACCTGGAGAAGTCAGGTGTAAATCATAGGTTTCACAACTTGTGGGTTAGTATGACAACCCTACCTACTCCCCTATCACATGTGCACATGCACAGACACACACACACACACACACACACACACACACACACACACACACACACACACACACACACACACACACACACACACACACACAAGCATACAGCCACATACCCTTGTGCACATGCTCAGTACCACTTTCCTCCCTTGGTAGTCTTAGCAGGTACATCTGTCTTGCCTTTTCCTGTTCATATTCTCCCCACTGAAATGCATAGGTGCACACTGCTACCCAGTGCTACCCAGTGCTATGCACTTATTAATGTTCTGAGTTGCTCTTCAGGGTATCTTGCATAGCAAGGAGTGCGTGCCTTCCATACTATGCAATAAACCTAAATGACCAGTGCACTTGGCTACTTATGGATCTAACTAGTATAAGTCTCTCAACCTGGTAAGCATATTTATATGTGGCACCTAACAGCTTACTGACCAGCAGGGCAAAGGTGAGCCTCTATGCAAGCACTGGATAATAAATCAGAGCAAGATTGCCTAATATGCCAGGCAGCTTTCACTTCTTTGCATACTGAGTGACTTCCAGCCAAAGTTTTGTCTTTATATTGATATCTCCTGTAAGTTCTAACATTGCTGTTGTCAGCTTTAGGATTGCAACAGATCTTCATGTTGCAGATCATCAACTAAGGATAACAGCTCACTACAGTACTACTTTATACAGCTAGAGAAAGCAAATGGTCTGTTTTTGCTTTACTACAGTGACTTGAGCTACATAGTAAACATGCAGTGATATACTACAATACATAGTGCACATGTAGTGATATACTACCATACAAAGTGCACATGTAGTGATATACTACAATACATAGTGCACATGTAGTGATATACTATAATACTTAGTGCACATGCAGTGATATACTACATTTCTTTTTTTTAATTTTATGCAAAACTTTATTAACTTGTTTATTTTGGTAATAATAATTCATACCACATGTATGGTGTTTCTCTGTTCTTTTACCTTGGTGGTCAGCCTAATTTCTAACCATGGTAGGATACTCTGCATCTCTTAACATAATGGTCTGGCCAAGTACCAAGGATGAAATTTTAATTTTGCCAGATATTGTGCATTTATGTCATATATCATACTGCATCAAATTATACCTTGATGTACATATTCTCCTTAATTTATCAACCCATTGCATATGTTACTGCACAGACATCCCCTAGAATAATTCAAGCACCCTTATACATCTATTTACATTATTTACATGCAATCAGCAATTTTGTCTTATTTCTTATGCCTTTCACTCCCCTTTTCTCCTATGTTTTCCTTTTCTTCTTTTCCTTAGACAGTACTGCATCTTTCCCCAGCCACTGCACTATGTATCATATCCCATTTAATCCATTTATCAAGTATCCTTTTATTTCTGTAATCACTTGGAGCCTGTGGTTCTCTTTCTTTTATCTTCTGCATACATTTCCTTAGGTCCTTGGTATCTGCTTTCTCTTTTAAACTCCACTTTAGGATACTAGTGCCTGAGTATATCCAGGGAATTACCGACCTACCCTATGTTGTAGCACAGCTTCTTTAGTGACAATATCTTCATTATCTAACACCTGCCTTATCTAGACTTGTAGCTGACCTTTATATTCCTCTGTCATTGTACAATCCCCAAAATATGTTCCCATGTCCCTCTTTTGGTAGTGCTACATCCCTAACAGTTGCCATCAGCCCATGAGGAGATTGTTTGTATTCTACAAGGGGTGTAAAAGTACTTATACAAGCATTTCCATTCAAATATTCTGAACTTCCTCAATTTTGTTGAGTATCTGGGAGGCTAAACATATTTATTTCCACTGTTCCTCTGCAAGTTGTGTCTGTAGTTTATTTTCCTATAGCTGTTTAATATTTTGATCCTCTTTATTATTGAGTTTTACTAGTGTTTTATAGGCTTTATATATTAATTTTCCCTTTCCAGAATCTGGTATTCTTGATCCAATAATATATCTAACTAGATTGAGATAATTGTATCCTATGTCCCTTTCTGTTTTCTTTTCTACAGTCATAACCTGAAAGGCAAAGTGTTCCTGTTTTAAACTAGACTCCTCTTTTACCTCCTCTTATTCCTTCCAATTGCTGCCATTTTAAGTTGCTTCCACTGTCTGGGATATCACATTATTTTCTTTCCATAAGTATTCTACTGTATGTATCTGCTTCTTTCTCATACTTTCAGCATCAAAGCCTATGAGTAAAATGTAGCTTTTCCAGTATTTTTTTCTGATTGCTATTTTAATTCTAAAGCTAGGAACTTTTGTCAGTGGAGAGTTGTAGGTATTCTCACTTTACCCTGGGTTTCTTATGATCTCATATGACATTATTTAACTCCTTATCTATGCTATTCCAAAAGGTATTTCCAGGTATGACAATATATGCCTGCCCAAGATATAATATTAGAGGTACCAAGTAGAGTTTTATAGCATGGATCTTGCTGTCTAGATTCATAGCCATTAACTTCCACTGTCGGGTTTTGGTTAGGATTTTCACCCTAACTTCATCCCATGTTTCCAATGCAAATTGCTGTACCTCATTATTTAACCAAACTCCTATATATATATGTATATATATATATATATATATATATATATATATATATATATATATATATATATATATATATATATATACATATATCATCTTATTCTGTTCCCAGGGTGTGGGGTATCATTGACCCAATCAAATGTTGACACATAATTAATAGCTATTGCCTTTGTGATGTTTATTTTAAACCAGCCAAAAACATTTAACTCTCTAGTATGTCAAATATGTCCTTCTCTGGTCTGGTTATATAACCTATTACATTATCCACAGAAAGTGTGAGTTTCTCCTCCAAATTAGGCCATTTATAGCCTCTAGCATCTGAGTTTCTATTAGCCAGTGTTGGAGATTCTTACTTTGCCATTTTGTAATTAAAAAAAAACATAAAAATGGTATTACATGCACTATATGAAGCAGACCATTTCATTAAAATGCAAGGACCTTGTCTTCAGCAGTCATATGCAAATGCTGCTCAGCTGTGTTCCAGTGCAACTCAGCTGAGTAAGAGATGAGACACTAAAGGGGGTCCAAATAATCCACAAGGGAAGTCTAAAACTAGTTATACTGTCAAGCAGTGTTCTGTTGACAGTTCAATCAACACCCCCCCCCACACACAAACAGGGCTGAACTACCTAGTAATTTGAATAACGGGAGGATGAAGCAAATGAGACACGAAGGGTTTTCTTATTACCAGAAATGCTATCAGATTAGATAGAGGTTATGGAGAACTCATGGGGTGAAACATTTCCTTTTCCTTCAGTGACAGCTTTTTCTAAAAAACTGCCTTCTACATGAATTGGTCATAATCTTTCACAGGGCACCAAAATCTGCTAATTCCTGAGAACATTGGGTTATGATTTCTGGCTACTTGATACTGTTTCTTAATGGGTGAAGTTCCAACATTGCAATAGTAATTGCTATTACAGCTTGAGCTTTGCTTGAAATCATACAAACAGTTAACAATAGTTTGTTTTGAAATGACTTGTTTAATTAATGTGCAAATGAAGGCTTCTGTTTTTTTCCTCCATAAAGGTTTCACAAGAGATCTCTGCTTAAAGGACTGATGGTTGAATGTTTCAACAGTAAATTACAGGTGGGAGTGCCAGTTACATCTCCCATTCACTCTTGTTACTACATCCTTATGGAGTATCACTGTATGAACATTCACGTTTACCTAATATGTTTACAGGATAGACCTAATGATTATATGAGACAATGACATGCACCTGCATGAGTATCTCATATCGGGTATTTTGATGCCATACTCATGATCCATAATATGCACGTTTTTTGGTAGTAGTAGTTTATTTTCCTAGTATGTCATGCACGTTTGTCTATACTTAATTATAAACTTGTATCTGTATGTGCTGTGCTATCTGTACTTTGCATCAGAGACTGATCGATGAATGTATGCATCTGTGAGCACACTGGCATACGGAATATACTTAGAAGCAATATTTTAGTTTCAGTATAGTAGTGGATTTTGTTGTTTGATATGTCAGCATTTTATGATGCTGGTTATTCCCACATTTTCTAGCTGTATGTGACCCTGTGATACCTTATCAATCCTCATGTTTATTTATATTGGATTTGTACCTACCTGTCATTATTTTTCAGAAAAAGAATCACATTTATTAGCCAAGTATACACACATACAAGGAATCTCTCTCCAGTGTCAGTGACTCTCCAAGTATAAATTACATAAATGACATACATACAACTATTAAGAACAAGACAAACGACATACAGGCAACTATTAAGAACAAGACAAAAAAGTAAATATACATATACATACAAGAAGCAAAGTGCAATTCAGTGCAAGAAATACTGAAATAAATTCTGAAAGAAACAAGTATTAACAATATCTAAACAATACTGAAGAATCCTTGGAGGCTTGAGAAAAAGAATACCCCTACCTAATAAGCTGAGCTAACAGTTTATGAACTTGAAGGCTTGTGGAAAAAACTGTTCTTATATCTGCTTGTTTTGGTGCATATTAATCTATAATGCCTGGCTGAGGGTAACAGTTCAAAACGATAGTGGCCTGGATGTAAATGGTCAGTAATGATCTTCCCTGCCCTTTTCATGACTCTGGAATAGTACAGGTCCTGTAAGGAGGGCAAACTAGCACCAATGATATTTTTGTCACATCTGACTATTTGATGTAACCTATTTTTGTCATTATTAGACAGAGATCCAAACCACACTGTTATGGATGAGCTGAGAATAGACTCAATGGCTGCTGTACAGAACTGAATTAACAGTTCCTGTGTGAGGTTGAACTTCCACAGCTGTTGCAGAAAGTATATTTGCTGTTGTGCCTTTTTTATGATGGACCCTACATTGGTCTCCCAGTTCATTCCCAGGAGATTATAGATCCCAAAAACTTGAAATATTCCACAACTGACACAGCAGTATTAAATATAAAGTGGGGGGATAATATTGTAGTACTACTCCTAAAGTCCACTGTCATCTCCACAGTTTTAAAAGTGTTTAGTTTCAGATTATTCTGACTACACCAAAGGGCCAGCTGCTCAACCTCCCGTCTGTATGCAGACTCATCCCCCTTCCTGTTGAGCCCGATGATAGTTGTATTGTCTGCATATTTAATAAGTTTGACAGTGTTGTCCTTAGAGGTGCAGTCATTAGTGTAGAGGGAGAATAGCAGTGGGGAGAGCACACATCCCTGGGGGGGCACCTATACTGATTATGCGATAGGTAGATGTAAATTTCCCAAGTTTCACCTGCTGTTTCCTGTTGGTTAGAAAATTAGTGATCCATTGACAGGTGGAAGCAGGAACAGAAAGCTGGGAGAGTTTCAAGTGAAGACATTCTGGAATTATTGTATTAAATGCAGAGCTAAAATCTACAAACAGAATCCGTGCATGTGTCCCTGGGTTGTCAAGATGTTGCAAGATATAGTGCAGGTCCATATTAACTGCATCATCCACTGACTGCTTCTTTTAATAAGCAAACTGAAGGAGGTCAAATGAGGGAGATGTAATATCCTTCAAGTGAGCTAACACCAGCCTATATAACTACATATATAAGTATATTTTTCAAAATATGCCAGTGAATTACAATAGTAAGTTATAAGGTAGTTGTTTTACTTTTTCAAGAACTCTGGCTCAGAAAATAATTGTTAATGATTCTTCACAAATCATTATGTTATTCTGCTAACCAAGTTCTTCTTCCACAAGTGATTATAACTAAAAAATGTCATTTGTGATCTTACAAATCAAGTATGTTTGAGAAATTTATTTAAATAACATTGACATCCCCTAAACCTATAACTGCAAATCCGATATGCCCTTTATGGTTCAAAAAATATTTTAAGGAATTTCTACTTGTTAATATAATGTACCAGTCTTTATAACTCGAAACATTAAAGGAACATTTGCTCCTCTTCAAGATAATGCTGACTAAAAAGAAAGCTGAAGAAATGTTTCTGTAAGAGATTAAAATTAAGAAGAAGCAAGACAGCAAAGCTTTCCTGAAGTGGAATTGAGTACATCTCTTTTCCTGTTTATCTCTATTCAAAAGAATAGAGATACTAATTCATATCTTTGGGATGGGCTATTAGGAAATTATAAGAGATAAGGCAGACAGATTGTAGTGCTAGTTTTTACAACCAGACACCTTGGTTCCCTTTCCATGTTTTTTGACCTTAATAAAGACACTATAAAGCCCCTTTCCACTTTTGTCCAGGCTATGAAAGCTTTACATATCCCATCTATGTTAGTAATCAGAAGTAGTCTTTGACTAGATAAAATATTAACAAGGAAACATAAATTACCTAAAGTAGGAAGAATAGTCAAGTAGTTTATTGATGTATTAGTCTTAACTGATATGTGAATAACCTTGAATCATGGTTTCTTAGATTATACTTTCTGTGATACCCATGCACTTGTCCAGCAATCAAGGAGCCTCAATCCTCACCACTAACACCAGTGAGGGGCATCAACATTGGGAAGGATGACAAATACACAGACAGTAAAGTACAATTTCCCTTAAGAGCATACAGAGATCGCAGTCAGTCTGGGGCTGGTTTCTCCCTTTCTTTCCAGATCCCCAACAAGATTCCCCACTGGCACAGCTATAGGGTCCAGATCTCAGCCTAAGGGGTCAAGCTAAAACCTCCAGCACCCTCTCTGTCTAACCAGTGCTTCATGTCCCTGCCCAAGTAGCTGACACACACACACTTTGAGATATGAGTTATTTACAAACAGACACTCCTGGGGAAGGCTGACACAGGCTCTCCAGCTATGCCCCTTCTGACTAGACTATACGGTAGTACCACTTGCCACTAAACACTAATATCAGCTACTAATAAGGCCCTTATCAAAGGGTGCCCAATTATTACTGTGCGATATTATTATCCAATTAGTAAGTGTGACTAGAACTTTTTAAGGGTTATTGGAGTGGCTTGGCCAGTATCACTATATACATGTAATATACTCTAGAGCTTACATTATCTCTACACAAAACAGCCACAGTTGAAAGGTTAAACAATATTTAATAATAAATAATAAGAACACTAGACAATACTTCTTACTATACTGTGCTAGTCAAGAGTTCAGATATCACAGAGAAATGCTTAAAATAATAGAGTAGAATAGTTCTGACATCAGTACAGAAAACAGCTAGATTAGACTTACTATTTCCTATCTCTATCTAAGAGCAAACACAGTTTTAAAATAAACTTATATAGAGCAAGGCAGTGCGGGTGATGTTGGATGTTCTGAAGACAAATGCAAAATGCTCTGAGTCTCTCTCTCTCTCTGTCCTTAAATTGATAACACAGTACTACTGACTCATTTCAGATTACATAATTTTTTCACTGGTTCCTAGGCTAACAGAAACTCATAGTTTAGCAGCCCTTTTGATCTTGCACCTGGTCAGGAAGCTACAGCAATAAAATACATTATACATGCAAATTCTAGCAATTAACTCTGGTCTCAAAACAATAGCAAGAATTCCTTCATCCAGACATCCCGGCTCCGAGTTTTGAGATCAATTATACAATGCTAGACATATCAGCTTTCCTCCAGCAGAGTGCAATGTGGTTACATTTTTGAAGTTCAACATTTAACAAAGAGAACAAGCATGTGGTTTACATTAATATTTACAAATGACAGAATTATCTACAAAATTATATCTGGCTAGGCTGGCAGCCTTCACATATCTTCACATTTTCTATGGGCCATCTAATGCAAGACAACTTGATTTATGGTTTATGAATGAATTTTTTGTACTGCATTTGTGAAATTCAGATAATAGAAAGGAATCTGTCTGACCATTCTATGTTGACTTTAACTTTTCAGGAAATTATTATATATATTGGTTGCCAACAATAGGAATTTTGATCCACTGCTATTAAAACATAAAGTAAGGAACATTAGTAAAAGACTGCTGGAAGGAAACCAACAGGAAACAGACTGGAATTTTTGCCTATTAGAGCAATTTTAAGATTAAATTAAAAAAATAGCTCCTCTCAAAATCAAAAAGAGGAGAAACCCTACTTCAAGGAAAATTAGAAACATCTAACAGCAATTAGAGTTAAAATGTATTTAAAATGATATGCTGTAATATCACATCAAGAGATAAGAGTTAAAGGGCATATAATAAAACATACTGTATTAGTATACCAATGAAAAATGAGAAAATACAAATTATTTTATTGGGCAACAGGTTGTTGTTGTGTCTTTCGGCTTTTCCCAGTTAGGGGTCACCACAGCGGAACTCCGGTCCGCTAATGATTAGCAGTGGATTTTTACATGCCGAGTTGCCAGCCCTGACGCACAACCTTCAACGAAGGCACACCCATTCACACATGTCTCCACACAGAAGACGCTCTAACTGGGAATTGAACAGGACAACCTCTTACTGTGAGGTGACAATGCTACCGCAGTTTATTGGGCAACAGGTATTACCTCATAAAAAACTGTTAGGCAAAAATGCAAAGAAAGAGCAATGGATTTACATTATTTGTTCT
>NC_056727.1:1258567057-1258597057 GCF_019279795.1 Protopterus annectens
TAGAAATATAGTAACTTTTTCCCTAGTGCATTTGGGAAGATACTGTTTTTGGTCCTCAACTAATTGAGGGTGGCGCCAACTGGGTCTATTTTAGGTATTCGAACGCTTAATTGTTCAAATCACTAAAGATCGAACTTTAGTGATTGAACAATTAAATATTCAAATATATTAAAAATAAATATTTACAAAAAAAAAAGAAAAAGTAAAGGGTGTAAGCAGGGGGCAAGCCCCCCTGCACCCCACACCCCTCACTACTTAAATATACCAACTCCGAGATCGCACTTCAGTGTGCTACACTGGGGAAATGGAAAATTTCCCATTTCCTACACTGTAGCGCGACCTTGGAGTTGGTATATTTAAGTAGCGGGGGTGTGTGGGGAGTGCAGCCCCTCCCAATCTTTAGTTTTTTTTTTTTATTAGTTTTTTTTTTTAATTTTTTTAAATATTTGAACATTTAAATGCTCGATCACTAAAGTTCGAGCTTTAGGGATTCGAACATTTAAGAGTTCAAATATATAAAATAGACCCTGCCAACTGGGGGATTGCCCAGGCCACAAATTGCTGCAGGCACAGCTCTGGTCCAGACACTACTTCATATATCTTACCCCCCCCCCCCCCTTTTCAGAAAGTACCCTGTACTGTACTTGTTGAGAACCTGTTGAAAACAAACACCTCCATAAACCCATTTTAAACTCATATTTTTTTCTTATACATATAATATATATATATATATATATATATATATATATATATATATATATAGCCATTATTATAACTTAGCCTTTTTATTTCTCATAATTTAAAAATTCTCATTTTTATTTATTTTTCTTTTCATTTGTCCTGATCAACTTGGCCTCGTAATCCTCCATCACCAGCATCACTCAATATGTTTGTGACAACCACAGTTGTCACCCTCTCAGTTTAATGTGAGACATGCAGTTGCAAAATCATATGTCACAAATCAAGTATATCAATTTGCAGTGCCATTCTTAGCCAGACCTTTTTCTTTTAAATGGAGCTAAAGATATAGTTACTATAACTTAAACTGATTACAACACATACATTTGACTGAAATAATAATTTTATTAGATTTCCTCCATTGTGTTGCATTACTTTTCAATAAAAAGTCATGTTTGTTTCCATACACACTGCAGTACACTAGTGAGTGAAGTTGCTGATTATTTCTAAGGTGTGATGTATAATAATTGGGACTAGGTCCCCTTAAGAACTTGCTGTAGTGCATGTCAGGAAAAGCACATATCAGTCAGTTTAAACTGAGAAAATGTTGTCTGTTGAATAATCATTGTGTAAGCAGCTGCAAATACAGTAACAGTGTCTGTGTTCCTGCATGCAATCACTGCTTGGTGCTCTAGAGCTTGTATGTAGTATCAGAAAAAAAGCAGGAATTAACATATGTATCCTGACATGAACATATTAACAAAAACATGACTTTTTCAAGGCAAGGCACATCAGGCAGTTGCAGAACAACTAACTTGTAAAGAAAGATAGATGATGTCTATATTATTAAGTCCACAACTAACAGAGTTAAAACACTAAGCAAAAGGCTGTGAGACTGGTGAATTGCAAGAATAACAAAAATTGATTTGTGTGGTATTCATCCATCCACAATCCCTTTTTCACACATGGGGTCAGGGTGTCATATCAACAGTGACAATCATCTTGAGCCAAGGTCTACACCTCTGGGTGGCTAGCCCTGCCTCAATAGTTCTTCCACACCACACTTTTGCACTAACACTCACACCTATGGCCAATTTAGGGTGTCTAATCCACCTGTTGCATGTCTTTGGAATGTGGGAGGAAACCAAAGTACATGTAGAAAACCCACTCAAGCACAGAGAGGATATGTAGACTCCACACAGAAGGCACCCCAGCTGAGAATCAAACCAGGGAACCTCTCACTGTGAAGTGACAACACTATCTACTGTGTCACTGGTGTGGTATAACAAATTATAAGGTAAGAAGCAGGCTGTTGTGTAAAACATTATTTGATACTGGAAAACGCAATTGATATATGCATAGCAAATGAGATTCAAAGTTCACCAGTGAATAGCCAGATAAGGAACTGAGTGTATGCAAAATAAAGATCCACAAAACTGCTAAAGCAAAAATGAAGCATAGAGAGCATGTTGGTGAAACATAGCAGGCCCAAGCCAGAGATGTTATTGAAATGTAGCAGGGCAAGCTAACCCTAGATCACAAAGGAAAACCCAGAAGCCATGTCAGACTGATGCAGTTATAAACAGAAGAGACAAAATGGTGCGCTAAGAGAGAAAAGAGTGAGGAGATGTGGTTACAGCCATAAGAGCAGAGTATTCCTTGCAATTAATGCTGCTTACAGAAAATGTAGAAACTTTGACTCAGTACAAAAATGAGAGATGCAAAGGTCTGCAGTGTCAAACGTAAGTGCACAGTTAGGGATGATGGTGAAAAGGGAATTGTAGGTACTGCTGAGAATAATTCAAGCTCTGAAGCTGAGAACAAAATGTTGATTGATATAGACTGTAGCAGTGTGTACTGTGAAAGTAGTAGCCACAAGTGTTGAAGACTGCAATAAGAGAAAGTATTAGACTGAAACAATGTCTGTTGTTGGTGAGAAAGTAGAATTCAAGCTGGATGTTGGTAATTAATGTAATATATTGCATGAATGGTGACTTAAACATTGGATGTGAAAGCTTTGTTGGGCTGTTTATTGTTTAAATGCTTATATATTTATAGCAGACTGTTGCCAAAGGAACAAATAGAAGTAAAATGTAAGTATAAGAAGAAATCATTCATTATGGTATTTCAAGTAGTGTCCTTACAGCAAGCAGATATATTGGTCAGAGTTGCCTGTGAGCAGCTGGACAGTGTGAAAATAATCCAAAGGGCATAAGCTTAGTTACAAAACCATGGAGATGGTAGTTTATACTGCCATAAAGCAGGTAAAATGCAAACTCATAGATCTCCGGGTGAACACACCACATATTTTCAACATTGTTAGATTGCACAGTGGCCATGAACACATATATTGATGGTGAAGTGATGCCAGACAGAGGCATTTTCAAAGGGTCCACAGACATCAACATACGGATTTTTGCTGAATGCAGTTATGCAGTCACAGAAATGGACTGCTTCCCAGGGGAATACAAAATCAAACTGGATCACACTGTTGTGATGCATGTCCCATATAGTGCACCAGTAGCCATGAGGGATTTAATTAAACAGGAGCTCAGCTGGATAGAACAAACTGAGTCAGTGCTAGGCAAACTGACCTGACTGAGTGGGCAAATAGCATGATGACAGTAGTCAAACCCAACAAAATGCATATTGCATTGACCTTCCCAGGAATTATTGACAAGGTAAGAAAAAGTCTAAATCATGCAGGTGTACAGCTGGTGGAGTTCAGGTTTATTAACCTGAATGCATTCATAAAGACCTAAAAAAAAGGTAAAAACACTATGGCCATTCAGAAGCCATGTAGCTGAATTATTGATAAAGTACGAGAAAGGCCAAATCATGCATGTCTACAGCTGGTGAAGTTCAGCTTTATTGGCCTGAATGTATCCATAAAGACGTAAAAATAAAAGATAAAAAGCTGTTAGCATACAGAAGCCATGTAGCTGAGACACTGCTATGGCATTAACTCATTACAAATGAGTGACGCCTCCAGGTGCGTCTACAGTTACCTCCTAGTGACACCTCTAGATGTCAAATATTGCTTGTTCATATTTGCATCAGTAATTCCAAAACCATGCTATGTACAAGGTTTTAAAAGGTTTCATCTTAAAGCTTACACAGTGGCAAACTTAACTCAATATTTTACCTCTGTCTGGTGCAGGTGAAGAGATATTAACTGTTGTTTTTATGATATTAATTTATACAGATATAATTTTCACATTTTTCTAAATATCTCAAAAACCAAGTAAAACAGACAGAACTCCTTAACCTAATATGAAAGCTCTCAGCTAGATGAATAAAATGCTGATGATGGTATGTGTGTAACTTGAGTGGTTGGTGAGATATTGTAAGTAGTTTACAAAATATTACAAACTTGATTGTTACTGTGTTTACTGTGACTTATAAAATGTAGTTTAATACCTGTAACCTAAAGAATACCACCACTTTAAAAAGAGTTTGTGCTGAAGAGTTTGCAATTTATACTTTTTTCATAACCCCTATGGTTCCAGAGATATGAACATTTGTTTGAAATATGAGGACATAATTTGATTTTGTCAAAAGGCTTAGGCTCCACCCTCTGGAAGTTACAGTGCAAACTTCCTGAGCTTCATTGGAGTGAATGAGTTAAAGTTTTATTTGCATATATCTCATGGGCCTCCACTGCATGAGGTTTAAGGTATTATACTAGCTTGGGTAGGTCTTTCTTGTAGTTTTTACTAAATGGTTTGCATGATATTTATACTGTTTGGTTTGGATGCTATATGAGATATTTTTCAGGAACGCTAATGTTTATGGAAATCAAGCTTGATTTTAAGCTCTGTGTTTCTAAAATATAGACAATCAACTTATGCCGTACTGACAAAGTCAGAGAAAAAGAATGAAACATTCATGTCTACATTTTGTGAAGTCTGGCATTATTGGCCTGAATGTACCTGTAAAGACTTAAAAGTAAAAAATGCATGTTATTCAGAAGACATGTAGTTGAAACACTATGTTCTTAACAGGTTATTTGTGTAAATCCCATTGGCTTCTACTACAGGAACTTTAAGGTATTTTACAATGAAGACTGATTTGGGTGGGTCTTTCTTGCAGTTTTGACAGAATGGTTTGTCTGTGTGACTTTAACTAAGGTGATAAAGCAACTGTATTACTTCTCAAGATGCTGGAGGAACTAATGCCAGTCATTCCCCAATCCAGACAAGTAATGTCAGTCATTCCCCAATCCAGACATTTCTTAGTCTTGGATGTCAACAGTGGAGTTTGACAGATGAAGCTGAATTCTCAAAGCTGCATACTGTGCACCATCAACACAATACTTGGAAGTTCCTGTGAGTATCATCTGGGATTTCATCAGCAGTAGAGTTTTTCTCAAAGTGCAGGGGCATATATAGTTAAGGGATTAGCTGTTGTCTATTGTTTTCGAGCGTTAAAAGTTTTGTGAGAAGTATGCAGAAGAACAGTGATCATGGAAATTGATCACGTCATTGTTGGGCATATTCCAGAAGCCTCTATACTGTAGGAGTTCAGTACAGATCATGCAAACAAATGACTGTAGCCAAGATGCTGAACTTATTTGAAGTAAACTGCTAAGGAGCTTCTTGACAGTGAACTGGAAGTCCTTGCAGTAGCATTGTACCTGTCCCTTACTGACTAGGGACAACAAGAATTTGCCAGGCATGTGGAGAATTATTCCATCACGCAGCAGTTGTAAAGGGCTTTATGGAGTAGATGTCTTCAGGAGAAGTGGAAAATACCATTGATAAAATAACCTCACTTCACTTATCCCAACTAAATCAGTTTCAAACAAGGACTGTAATTTAAAGCAGATTGAGTAATAGTATCCATGCTCCTAAGATAACAGATGCTGCAGTGTATCCACGAGTCCCACTAAAGTGTGGTGAAATGCAAAGAGTGGGCTAGAAGCAAACTATTCTAAGCCAATATGACACTGTAGCCATTTTAGGAAAGGTCAGCCCAAAGAAATGTTACCATATGAGATGCATAAATGGCTATGGACATCTGTGGACTTTTTTCACTTTGGGGCATCAATACTTATTATGTGTACTAGACAGCTATCTGAAATATCTGGAAATAGTAAAAATTATAGATGCCTCCAGCAAACCCATTGTCAGGATACTGAAAGGACTGTTTACCAATCATGTTATTTCAGAAGTTCTGGTATCAGATTACAGGCTGCGGTTTTGCAACAGAGTTTTGAATACTATTTTTGCAGCCTGGGTGCTCAAAAACATCACAAGCAGCCCATGATATCCACAAGCCAACAGGTTAAGCAAACTGTGTAGTCATTAAAAATGTGAGTCTGAAGGAAAGTAAGACTACAGCATTGCCGAACTGAAACTATGCAACATCCCATTGCAGCCTTTGGGATTGCAAGAGCACAGATTTTGATGGGAGGTGACTTTGCACAAATTTGAAAGCCTCATCTAAGTTACTGCAACCTACAGCACAAATGGAAAGAGGTGCAGTAAGTACAGAAAATGTGAAATGACAAAGCAGTCTACAAAATAAAAAAAACAACAACAAAAAAAAAAAAAAAACTCTTCCATGTTGACAGTATAATAATGCTGGTGGAAGCAGATAACCCTTATGTAGAATAGTGTGTGTTGTACCTTTAAGAAGCATTTCCAAGGACAGCATATGCATATAAATAGCAAGCACGTGCTAGCTTCAGTGCCATTTTGAGAGTGCAGCCAGAAGGTGAACATGTATGAATGTGATAGCGAGTTTGTTTATAAGTTAATCTAAGTTAAAGTTATTAAGCCTCAGTCCTGATGTGTTTGTACATAATAAAGCTGCTTGAACAGAACCCACAGATGTTTGTCTGTTTTATCCTGACCAGACGAGTGACATAGTGTCAGCACCGGGATTCCAGAGACTGCTTTTCAGAGCTCCAAGGTGCAGAGTTAACAGTGAAGGTAAACTAAGTGAACCAAATGCAAAAAAATGGCCAGAAATGAACTAAAGGTAATGAAAACTTGCACAAATTATTTATTTATTAAAAAAAAAAGATAAAACAGACCATTACAAGGGCCCAGAACACATTATTAAGCAAACAAGAGGCACAAACAGTTTATTAATTAAACAAAATGTTTGAAATTAAGATACTGGATAAAACAATTATCAGAAAAGCACATAAGGAGTTTGGAATTACCTTGGAATTGCAAAATGAGCATGTTTAATGCAAAATGACTGTTTTGAGTAAAACAAGCACAAGAAAAGTATAATGGGCATGAAAAAAGATTAAACAAGCAAAATGAATATAATAAAGGGCAAAAAGGGCACATTAAGCATAAATAAAGAAAGGTGACTGCATGTTTTTTGGCAAATTACTGTGTTTTGGCATTTACTATTTTGCATTGATTGAAACTATTCAGGGCATAACTAGAGTTATTCGAAGTATTTCAAAGTGTGCAAAAGTGCTTATAGTGTATGCTTATTACTGTGCATTTATTCTAAAGAGTTTGCAAAGTGCAACTATTTCATAAAGTGCAGTCAAAATACAGCCATTTTGAAAAGTTTCTTATGCTGGGTATGCCTATTCACAGAGTGCTGCCATTACAAAGTGTTTATTGCACTGTACAGAGTTATTTAGCAAAGTACAACCATTTTGGAAAAGTTTCAGTGTGCTGTGTACTGTTTGCAAAGTGCAGTTACTTCGAAATGTTTTTTTACTCTGAGCTTCTTTTGCCGAGTTTATTTGCACAGTGCAGTTATTTTGAAATATTTCTTACACTTATAAGAGGTGATTTCTTACAGTACAATGATTTCAAGAGTATTCTTGTGCCCAGGAAACTTATTTCACAAAGTTCAGTTATTCAGAGGCTTGTTGTGCTATTGGGCATAGATACAAGTACTGGCATAAATTTCTGACATATTTATATGTGCATGTGTTCGTGCATACTTGGAAAAGCCTTCACTGGTATGTATTAATATGGCAGAGGCATTTTGCAGACCAGGTCCAGTTGTATTTTATGAGAATATTGCAGAGAACTGGAGAATATTTGAGTAAGAGTACAATATTTTTATACAAGCAGCTTATTCTGACAAAGATGTATGCAACAGGGCATTAATTTTGCTAAACCTAGCTGGGTCAGAGGCCATTGACAGAGAGTGTTCATTTGTGTATGCACCAGCAGTATATGAAGGAGAAAGGGAAACCCGTCATATTGTTGTACAGACCGAATCAAGGGAAGACCCAGAGTGTTTGAAATGCAAATTCAGGGAAATGTGCAACCCCCAAGACAAATGTTACATTAGAGAGGCATTTGTTTTACACAAGAGATCAAAACCCAGGAAAAACTTTTGCAACTTATATTACTGACTTGAGAAGCAAATCTAAAATGTGTAGGTTTGATGATTTAAAAGATGAGTTGATAAAGGATAGACTTGTGTGTGGTATTAATAGTGCTGCAGTGAGAAAGATTTTGCTTTGTGACAGTGATTTAATGCTGAGCAAAGCTATTGAGATTTGTCAAATCCAGAAAGTTACAGAAAGGCACACAAGTATGCTTGCAAATGATAAGAGGATGGTTTCAGTAGGCTCCACAGCAAATGTAGACAGCATGCAACATGTGGCTGGCAGAAACAGGCCTAAACACATGGCAGCTGTAACCCCTAAGGGTGCAGCAGGTAAAACCCATAGTTTTCCAGCAAGTTCTAAGACAAATTCAGTGACAAGGACATGCTCAGTGCAGTACAAGGGTGAGTCAGCAAAACCCAAATCAAGCTTTATTATCAACTGTCACAATTGTGGTGCCAATCACCAGTCTAAAACAGAAAAGTGCTTAGCATTTGGTCAGCAATACCACAAGTGTAAAAAATGGAACCAATTTCAAAAGTTTTGCAAATCAAGTAAATCTCACACAGTTACAACAAAGGGTCACTTAAAAAAAACAAGTTGATCATATAGAGAGCTGCAACCCTGCTTTCTACATAGATGGTGTATCAGTAATTTGTGAAAACCTTGATGCAGTAGATTTATTAGCAAAGAAAAAGAAGTTATGTTTTACCATAATGTTCCATCTGTGTTGTTGAGCTTCACTAATCCTTGATTGTGGGCTTGGTTCCGAGCCTTGGAACCAACTTGGGCATTTATTTCAGCCTGCACCTTCCAAACTCATGAGATAGGCTTTACCCAGAATCCTCCTCTCTAAATTACCTCAGATCGAGTTTGCCTAAAATAGTGGCAGACAATTAGCAAATAAGAATAATAGACCAGATATGTGTCCATGATATGAAGCCAGTTCTGGAAAAATTCGATCCACTAAGAGTCTCAGGCTGGGGGAAGGAGGGGGAGAATGTCAAAGATTAGTGAAGATCGACAACACAGATGGAACATTATGGTAAGACATGATTTCTTTATCTGATGTTGTCATTCTTCATGTAATCATTGACTGTGGGACAGAGTCCCTAGCTACCTGAATCTTGAGAGGTCTTACTGAAGAATATTCCTAAGCACCATCAACCGAATGATGCCCATCTCCTAGAGACCTGATCCAATTTGTAATGAGTGATAAAAGTATGAGGAGAAGACCAAGTGGCTGCTGCACGAATGTCAAGAGGCTCTGGCATAAAAACTGCAGAAGTTGCCACCACTTTAGTTGAGTGGGCTTTTACTGGGTGTGAAAGGTGGAGCCCTTTTGGCTGACAGAAAAATGTAATACGATATTTAAGCTATTTCGCCAGGGTAACCTTTGAGACTGGGTTACCTAAAGAAAGCGAGAAAAAGGCAACAAACAGTTGGTCAGATTTTCTGAAATCTTTTGTTCTGTGAAGATAAAATCTTAGCTGTCTGTGGACAACTAATAAATGAAGGGAATACTCCCCTTTACTGGAGAAATTAGAGAAAAAGACCAGTAACTGAAGTGTCTGATTGATATTAGATTCTGAGACTTCTTTGGTAAAAAGGATGAATTAGTCCTAAGGGCGATACTGTCTTTGTGAAATATTATGTAGGGTGGTTTGCAGGGCAAGGCCTGAAGTTCAGATACTCTTCTGGCAGATGTAATAGCCACTAAGAATAAAGTTTTCCAAGTCAGAAACTTTAAGTCACATGTAGCTGATGGTTCAAAAGGAGAAAAAGTAAGGGACTGAAGAACTAGTGTTAGATCCCAGGGAAGAATCGGTTCTTTAAATGGAGGTCTTAACATTAGGGCTCCCTTTAAAAAGGCTTTACAGAGTTTGTGTGACATAAGGGATGACCCATCAAACCACATATGGAAGTTAGAGATTGCAGCTAGATGGACTTTAGTTGTTGAGGTGGAGGAACCAAATTGATAGAGATTAAGTTCAAAACTTTATGAATAGGGGTCATATAAGGATCAAGTTTATTGATAAAGGGCCAACTTGCGAATATTTCCCATTTACTTTGATACAGTTTCTTAGCTGAAGGTTTCTGATGGGCCACAATGATTTGGTGGACAGAAGAGGAAAGGGAAGGATGCCTGGCAATCATGGGAATTGGAGAAGCCATACCATGAGCTTGAGATGAAGGAGGTTCAGATGAACCATGCCCTTTGGATGAGACAGCATATCTGGAGCTGGGTCCAGCATCCATGGTTTCTGAAGAAGATGAAGCTAAAGGAAGAGAAACCAAATTTGTTGAGGCCAAAAGGGGGCAGTGAAGATTATTGAGTTTTCCGATTTCTTGGCTTTCCCTGGGGGGGGAGGGTCAATCATGGAGAAAAGCATCTCTGGATGACTCCCCCAGAGAGGGGATTAGGGCAAAGTTACTGCTGCACTTGTTGTTTAGGGGGGATGCAAAGAGATTGCAGCAAGGTTGGCCCCAGTGACAAAAAATCTCTTACGCCACCACAGGATTGAGAGACCACTTGTGAGGCATAAGAATGGTTTTGCTCAGTTTGTCCACTGTCACATTGGAGCTCCCTGGAATGTGCATTGCTATGAGAAAGTGGTTGGAAGAAATTGCCCATTGCCAAACTCTGAGGGCTTCTCGACACAATGGGTAAGATTTTGTTCCCCCTTGTTTGTTGATATACCAGACTACTGACATGTTGTCCATCTGAATTGCTACTGTTCCTAGAGGAAGGGCATCCTGAAATGCTTGCAATGCTAACAGCACTGCCCTCATCTCTAGAATATTTATTTGCAAGTTAGCCTCCAGTTGGGACCACGTGCCTTGGACTGTCCTTCCCTGATAATGCACCCCCCTCTCTATCTGGGAAGCATCCATGGTCACTATGGCTTGGGGTTGCAGAAAGATGAATGGACGGCCGAAAAGAATCTCATTGGAGTGGAGCCACCACAAAAGTTCCTGTTTGCAGTGATTGGTAATCAAGATGTTGTGAGACATTGGCAGATCTATCAGAAACCACTGGGAGGCTAGCAATCATTATAAGATTTGCATGTGATATCTTGTTAAGGGAACTAGAATGACAGAGGCTGCCATCGAGCCTAATGCTTTTAGGACTAGTCTGGCCAGAACACTTTTGCTCTGGATAATTAGGCTGACCTGAGATCTGATCCAGTGTAGCCTTTCCAGTGGGAGTGAAGCAATTCCTGCAACTGTGTCCAACAGGGCTATGATGAATTCTAGTTGTTGTAAGGGTTGTAAATTTGACTTTTCATAATTTATTGTGATGCCTAGAGATGCACAGAGATGCAGAGTGTAATCTCTTGCCTGTTCTATCTGATGACTGGTGGTAGCAATAGGAGCCAGTTGTCGAGGTATGGAAAAACTCAAAATTCTTGCAGTCTGAGATGAGCTGCTACCACTGTCATGCATTTGGTGAACACCCTGGAGGCTGAGGTGAGTGCAAAGGGCAGTGCTCTGAATTTGAAATGACTGGCTCCCAGCTGGAAGCGCAGGAACCTCCTGGAAAGTTTGTCAATTTTTATGTGGTAATATGCATCCTGGAGGTCTACAGAGCACATCCAATTATCTTTTTCCATGAATGGTAGTATAGACTGTACTGAGACCATCCTAAATTTGGTTTGTCAAACTGCCTTGTTGAACTGGCTGAGATCCAAAATGGATCTCCAGTCCCCTGTTTTTTGGACAATAAAAAAAATATTTGGTCTGGTGGGACTTTCTGGATGGCTCCCTTGACAAGCAGTTTTTCAATTTCTGCTACTGTTGCTTCCCTGTGACTGGGTGGAACATTTGGGAGTCTTTTTTGGGGTCTTGGACTTATAGAAAGTGGAATATTGTAACTTCTGGATATGATTCCCCATTTGTCCGAAGATATCAGTTGCCAGGCAGGTTGGTGCAAGGATAACTGTCCCCTGACTGCCTCCAGAGGAAGGCAATCAGGCCTCCATTCAGGAGTGCTGGTAGGAAGTACCAGAGAAGGAATCTCTGGATCCCTGGTTCCTCAGGCCATTTCTGCTTCTAGGGTGATGTCTTCCATTACTTCCCCCTCTGCCCCGGGGAAAGTCTTTGACACATGAGTCCTGGAAAGGCTCTTGGGACTTCTTAACCCATAGTCTCTCACTTCTCAGGTTTATAGAGTAGGGCTGTTGAGGAGTGGGGAAATGTACGCCTATGGCAGAAAGAATCTTCCCATCTTTCTCACATCTGGCCAGAGTTTATTTTACCTTAGGACCAAATAGGGATGATCTGTCAAATGGAGTGTTGATGAATGATGCTTGAAATGGGTCCACAAAGTCACACAAACACATCCAGGCATGCCTTCTAATAGCTATGCCTGAACCCACCACTCTTGTCTTCCCTTCAGCTGCATGGGCAATCAGCCTCATGGTTGAGTTAGAAATTGCTTCAAAGGTGCTGAGCTGAGAAGCAACTTTGTCCCACACCTCTTCAGCTACTGCTTCTGAGAGGGTATCCAAGAGCTCTTTGACTATATCCCTCTGTAATCTTGTAAGGTGCACCATGTAGTTCAAAAACCTGAGAGCAAAGGTCGATGAAGCATAAACATGCTTCCCAAACCTATCCATAGTTCTAAACTCCTTGTTAGGAGGATGGATAGTTGGACTTTCCTCAGCAAGTTCCTTTTTAGTGGCTGCCACTATCATCATGGCATCCATGAGTATGCCTTTGGACCAATGTTGCTCTTCTTTGGGAGTGGAAAGGATCTGGTCAGGTCTCTTGGGATCAGTTTGGTGTAGTTGAGCATCTTCCATGCCCGCTGCATGATCAGTTTAATGAGGTCGTCAGTGGGCAGAGAGATCCAAGAGGTAGAAGGCTGGGCATAAAAAGTCACTAGGTATACAGACTCCTGCAAAGAAGGTTGTAGGGAAGTCCAGCCACCCCTCTACTTCAGGATGTCCCCGAAGGAAACATCATCAGGGGTAACCTGGGGGAACTTTCCCCTTCAATATCTTTAGTGAAGGACTCCTCCGGGGAGTCTAAATGCTTCCTTTTGCACTATTTCTTCTCAGGTCCTTCCTTGGGGGGATGTTTCAGGGAAACCACCAAAGAGGGTCTTTCCTGCGGCTTTTGTGCCCTCTGTCCTGGGAAAGTGACTGATGGAAACTCTGGTCGAGGAAAGCTAGAAGTCTTGCCCAACAAGGATGGCCAAGGCTGTGAGTCTCCAATGGACAAGGCTTTCTCCATGATTCGGAAGGCCAGCCCCCCCATAGAGGGATGGTAGCCTGGAACAAAGGTCTCACCTTGCACCGAGGAGGCAACCCCTGAAACCAAAGCCTGGGTTGATCCAATGAAAACCGAAGCACTGAGGGTCTTGGAATACTCTAAAATTAATGAAGTTGATCCATGCACCTCAGAACCGGCCAGGGAGTCTTGACCCTCGGAGGCCTCTGGTCCCAAAAGCCCGGAGGAGCTCAAGACAACCCTCAGTTCCATGAAGAAGTTCTTACCAGAACCGAGACAGTCAAAGCCAGGTATGCTAGAACTGTGGGCTCCAATGACTCAGTAGGAGATGGAGGAGGAAGAAGCCACATAGCCAAGTGGTTAGAGTCATGGCCTTATGCACAGTAGGTGTGGGGTCCCTTAAATACAGGGAAGGGAAATTAAGCAATCATTTTCTCAAGGCATGGGGTTTGATTCTCACCTTTGAGGGACCTTGGTTAGGCTTGAAATAGCTCACAAAAGCAGCTAGCCTAGCACTTACCTTTGAATTTGGGTTGGGAGGGTTGGTGTAATGGGTAAGGTGTTTATCTCACAAACACAAGATGGTGTTGTAATAGAGCTGATCTCGGTGTTGACTTGGCTAGGAACTGAAGACAATCCCCTCATCAACAGGAGCTGATCCACCATTCTCATAATGTCCAATTCCGAGAGACTCTTAGTGGATCGAACAGATGATGTTGAAGGAGACCTAGGGGGTCTCAGATCAACAAAGGGGCTTGGTGGTCTATCCTTGAATAGATGTATAGAAGGAGAATATCTAGCTCTTGGTATGGTCAACTATTTAGGCAAGTTTATACCAGACTTCAGTGCCTTTGAGAGAGCTAACACACAAAAATGTTACATGGTCTTGTTTGGAACAGCACCAGAGAGCATTTGAAGACCTTAAGCAGAAAATTGCCACCCCACCTACATTAAGATACTATGATGTCAATAAACCAGTAACTCTTTCCTGTGATGTTTCAAAATTTGGTCTTGGTGCAGTTATTCTTTAAAAGGGCAGACCAGTAGCCTATGCATCTAGAACTCTTATTCAAATTGAGATGCAATATACTCAAATTGAGAAAGAACTTTTGGCAATAGTATTTGCATGTTCAAAGTTTCATGATTATATTTATGGTCGAGCTATTCAGACTGAAACTGATCTCCTGTCTCTAGTCACTATTTCAAAGAGGCCTATGTATTCAGCTCCAGAGAGATTACAAAGAATGATACTTAAATTACAAAAGTACAACTTCAAAATGGTCTATACAAAAGGCAAACTTCTTTATCTGGCTGATACTTTATCCAGATTGCCCAGAAATACAATGTAACAGCTTAATGTAGAGAATTTTGAATTTGATGTCATGGAAGTGCACAATTTTCAATACTACAAGACTTGATGAGCTGAGAGATCATACAAAGACTGATCCAATTTTGCAAAAGCTCAACCACTACATTATGGTTGCCAACTGTCCAGAATTTTTCTAGACAGTCCAGAATTAAGGGACACTGTCATTGACATTGAAGAACTCAAGAATATGTTTGTTTGCTCACTTAACCAAATACAGTGAGATCATATTCTGAGTCTAGTGTTCACTCTACATAATGCAGAGAGAAGATTTGAGAAGACCAACCCACTTAGGTTCTTCCTTCATCTCTCCTTGCACTTTACTAATAATAATAAAAAAAATTCATCTGCTTTTACTGTATTTGTGTTTCCTCCTTTATTTTGCTTTTGCCTCTTCTTAGAAGTACTCAGTTTTATTTATTCTGCTGCACTTATTGTTGCTTGGTAGTAGCCTGATTAATTTGTAACTGTTATTCTAAGTCTTTTGGTTTGGGCGGCCGTGGTGGTACAGTCTGCATGTCTTCCCTGTGGTCGCATGGGTTTCCTCTGTGTGGTCCACTTTCCTCCCACATCCCAAAGACATGCAGAAGGTGGATTGGACACTCTAAATTGGCCCTAGGTGTGAGTGTGTGCATGTGTGTGCCTTCTGTGGGAGGTTGGGTGCCGGGCTGGCAACTCAACACTGTAAAATTCCACTGCCAATCATGAGTGGACAGATGATCCACTGTGGCGACCCCTAACCGGGAAAAGCTGGAAGAAGATTCTAAGTCTTTTGTTTTAAGCACTTGGGCTTCATACCGGTTGTTTTACATTAAGAAGGTTTGTGGTCTGCATTGTTGTGGCAGGACAGGTTGCTTACATCCTTCTAAGCTGGGAATTGCTGATTGAAAGATCAGTGTCTGCTATTCTAAAAGTGTATCAGTTCTGGTTTAAGCACTTGGGCTTCAGGCCAGTTATTCTACATTAAGAAGGTTTGTGGTCTGCACTCTTGTGGGAGGAGAGTCTGGATTCTGCCCTTCTGAGCTGGGAATTTCTGGTCACAGGCTTATTGTGCCTGCTTATTCAAACTGTTTTTTTCTGAAATTGGTGCACCTTGTTGCTGTAGCATAGGACCAGATTCAGGCCTGCTGAATCTAGCTTTGTTTGTATAACTTGAGCACTGATCCAGGCCATCTTTTTTGGAGAAGGTTCCCCTGCATGCTAGTAGCGGGAGTGTGCAGTTAAAACTTGTCTGAAGACTGCTGGAACAGGGCTCAGTTTTGAGTTTTTTTCTGGTTAATTGGGTAGCTTGTTTAAATCAGATTGTTCGTTTTCTATTGTTTTATATATATATATATATATATATATATATATATATATATATTAATTGCACTTTATTCATCTGCTTTTACTGTATCTGTGTTTCTTCCTACTTTATTACTAGGGGCATTGACTACAACTCTGAAATGAGATATATAACAACAAGCATCTTTTTATGCACATTTAAAGTGTTTTTTTGATTGCATCTGCTTTATTTTCTGAAAAAAAAAATATACTTGTTTCCCGCCTTTCTAGGCAAGTATAGTCCAGTTTTCAGGTTAGTGCTGAATTCAGGGCTGTGTTACAGATCTCTGTTTGCCCATACCTTACTTGGACAGAAGGAAGTTTCTCTGTTCACCTGTCAGAGAGGGGAGCTTTGAGCAGCCTATCTGTCCCTGGAGGAGTGGTATCAGGTCAGAAAGTAGTAATTTATTGGCCATTTTGGGCTAATTTCTATCTCTTTCATTTCCCTGCTATAAAAAACGCATTTGCCCAGTTTTGCGTGCAGGGCAGCGCCGGTTAGCTAGGGTATAACTATTCCCGGCTCCACAAAGTCTCCTTTTCAATTTTCCCTTGGAACTAGACAAAATTTCAACTTAAGCACTCAAGCCATTCATTTCTCAGCCCAGCACTTGCTCAAAACTCATAGCAAGCACTTATAAATCCTAGCACTATAGAAGGGCAAGGCTTTCTATTCGACCTTACCAGCCATTCAGTAAAACAGTTTACTGTACCTATCCAGGCATGTCCAAAGGGCAGTTTCAGGTGTACTCTCCAGTCCAACTGGTGAATCTGGGCATTCTGAGGCAATGTAACAACTGCCTCATGTACAAAGACAACCCTCTCCTCCTACCACCAAACACTAATACATGCGAAAGATGCAATTATACAGCCAAACTGGAGGCTAAGGTCTCTCAACCCAAGACTGGATAAGACAGTCAAGAGGAGAAGGGAAATACTGGCATCACACCACCAGTCTCACATAGACCCATTAAACCTGCACCGGTAAAAAACACATATAAATAGATGAAAACATACTCGGAGGCTCTAAATAAAAATCTGCAAAAGCAACAGAGCCCTCCAAAGCAGACATCCAAGCAACCTCCACCCCCCAACACAAACCATGAAACACATACTTCACAAAACCAGTGTGCCATGCAATCACAGCCCTCAAGGCAAAATAACATACCCAACATACTAGTAATAGGTGACTCTATAGTCAGGCACACTGACGTCCCACTCACTAGGCTGAATATGGAGAAGGTTACTGTTAGCTGCCTGTCAGGTGCCAGGATCTGCCACATAACACAAGCACTTAGGTCACTCCAGAACAAGTACAAATATGACTCTGTCATTGTCCATGTTGGTGTGAATGACCTGAGCCGTACCTCCCTGGACTACATGAAAAGAGACATGGAAGAGCTCTCTGATCATGTAGCCCAGGCCAGTATGACCCTGACCCTGAGCAGCATCCTGCCCTCACCAAGAATGATACCACGATATAAAGAAAAGAATATCAATTTCAACAACTGGCTAAGTTTCTGGTGTCATACAAAGGGGATCCAGTGTCTGTCTGCCTGGGATGACATGCTTGACAAGCCACTCTGCTTTGCTAGAGACGGCTTGCACCTGTCAACCTTAGGCTTTCGAATACTGGCCAAGGCTGTTGCCACCCCCATTTTGCCTTTTTTAGGCAAAGCTCAAAAGACAAACCCACTGCCGTAAATGGCACAAGTAACAAAAATCTGAGGGTAATACTACTCAATGCCAGAAGTCTAAACCTCAAAATGCACGCACTCAAGGCACTCCTCAGTATGGAGAAAACTGATATATGTGCAGTAACAGAAACCTGGTTTAAGGCTACAGAGAGGACCCCAGCACTACCAGGCTACAACTCAAACCATACATTTTGGCCAACAGAACCTGGACTGAAATACAAAAGGCGGGGGAGTATCCATATTCATCAAGGATACCCACACCTCCAGGTTAGTGCACAGCATGATGCTTCAGAGATTATCCACGTGCAACAATGGGCAAAACTGCAATTCAAATTGTAGCTTGCTACAGATCACCCACCATGACCCAGGACCTCCATTCCGCATTTCTGGAAACACTGAGTAACATAAAGGTCCTACCAATCACCCTAATATTGGGTGATTTCAACTACCCAAACATTAACTGGGAGAACTACACAAGTACTAACTCCCTTGCCCAACCTTTCCTAGAATATATAAACTCAAACACCCTGGAACAACTGGTCAACACTCCCACCAGAGGTGACAACATATTGGACCTGGTCATCACCAAAATGGGTGTTCCACACCAGAGGTCAACCCCTTGCTGGTTAGATCTGACCATAAACAAATCACTTTGGATAGCCACATTCCACCCCCACCCCCAGACAAGGAAACCACCATGAAAATCTTTTCAAAAGCAAACTTCATGTTACTTAAGATGGAGGTGGAAAGTTTCAAAGCCCCTATGCTAAAGGATAATGCTGTCCAAGCTGCAAAATCCTTTACTAATGCATTCTACGGGCACCTACAAGAATGCATGGATCGTGCTATCCCAAGCAAAACCAAGACTCACTCCTCCAAGAAAAGGAAACCAGTCTGGTGGACCCCTGCCATAAACAAGCTATACAATAGAAGGAGGAAACTAGTACAGAAAAGAGTAAAATCCCAAGAAGGGAAGACATCCCTGATCAGTATCAGCAAGAAACTATGATCCCTCATAAAAGCGTCCAAGATGAGCTTTGAAAGAAAACTTGCCAAGGACTCCAAAGATAACCACAAGGCATTCTTTAGCTATGTCAAGAATCTAAGTGGCAATGCTCAGATCTGCTCGGAGTTAGTGCAGAATGGCACAAAATACACTGAACCAACCGATATCGCCAACATCCTGGCAGACAGGTTCAGTGCAAACTTCACCCCCCTTTCACCCCCAAAAGGGCCCATAACCATACCAGAAGAATGTAGAGCCACTGAAATCACAGACACTCAGGTTAAAATTGCCCTCTCCAAAGCCAAAAACACAGCATCAATAGGACCGGACGGTGTCCCAGGCTGCAGCCTACACAAGCTCAAAGACGAATTAACCCCTCACCTAAACACACTGTTCTAACTCAGCCTCTCCACAGGCTATGTATCCATAGAGTGGTGCACAGCAACAGTTATTCTGCTCCACAAAGGTGGAGCCACAACAGACCCTGGGAACTATCGCCCTATAAGCCTGACTAGCTTGGTCTGCAAGGCTATGGAGCGCATCATCATGGAACTCATTAACAGAGACATTGGGAACCTCCAAACACTGGACCCTACCCAGTTCAGCTTTGTTAAGGGCAGATCATGCCTTCTAAACCTGGTGGACTTCTTTGAGACAGTTACCAAGGCTATAGACGGGAGATAGGTGGTACACACAGCCTACCTAGACCTTGCAAAGGCCTTTGACACTATTCCCCATTCTGGTATTATAGACAAGCTCACCAGCCTGAACATAAACCTCTATGTCACAAGATGGGTTGCCAATTGGCTCACAGACAGAACCCACATGGTGAGAGTTGCAGGAGCTAGGTCCAACTTTAAAACGGTTACAAGTGGCATTCCTCAGGGCTCAGTCCTAGGACCCCTCCTGTTCGGTATATACTTCTCAGAGGTACAGACAAGCACAGGAAGACTATGGCTGACCAAGTTCGCAGACAACTGCAAACTAGGAGCTATAATTGACTCTCTGGTGGACACAGACATCCTTCAAAAGGGTCTCACTGAGACGGATACCTGGTGTCAAAACCATGGCCTCAAGCTAAATGCCAAAAAGTGCATAGTTATTCCCTTTGGAAATAACAAAGTAACCACAAACTACCGCATAGGTGGTAGTCACCTAAATACGGAAAACGTAATAAGGGATCTGGGGACCCAAGTAAATAATAATCTCTCCTTTGATAATCACATTGTCAAAGTGGTTAGAAAATCCTTCTATGTGGCCCACCTAATCACAAAAGAGTTTGCATCCAGATCAAAAGAGGTCATTGTGCCCCTCTACTCATCACTCATCAGACCCATCATAGAGTACAATGCCCCATTTGGGATGTACCTTACAAGACACCTACAACAGCTGGAAAGATTGCAGAAGTATCTCTCCAAGAGGATCACTGGCCTCAAATAGATGCCCCATGCAGCTTGACTGAAGAAACTCCAGCTGTACTTGGTTGCATACCGCCTGCTCAGAGTGGTCTCTGCCTGACATATAAGGCCATGTCCAACCCAGAATTGATGGACATGCTCCACGTAAAGAAAACCTTATCCCCTCGAGTCACATGCTCTAGGGATCTAAACCTCACCACAACAATAAATAGGACATGCTGGAGGGATAGATTCCTGTCCCTGAGACTTCCTATGCTTTGGAAAAAGATTCCAATCTACATTAGGCAGAGTTCCTCGCTAGCACTCTTCAAGAGAAACCTTGACAAGCGGATGGGAAACAGAAAGTTTACCCTGGGGATCACTTCAGTGGCTCTGCTGGACAGAGGCACAAGGAACTAATCTAAGGGGGTGGCGAAAGCCAGTACATTCTGGCTAGGCTTATAAATGCCTTCAGGCAGATAGCCTAGTACCTACCTATGAACCTATGAACCTATGATTGAGCACAGTAACATTGTACAACAATCCCCTCAAGGGGAGGTTAATGCATACTTCTAGTCTGCATGCATTTTACTTTCACGTACATGTCTATAATTGTTAACATGTAAAGTTGGCAGCCCTACACTACATTAATGTTGGATGGCCTTCGAAGAAATCTATTTTATAGCCTGAAGTGCAAACTCATTTTCCTTATAGAGATCAAATGTTGATGGAAGATGGCATTATTTTCCAAGGTCCTAAAATTGTTGTTCCTGCTTCCTTACAATGTCAATATATACAAATTTTGCATTGTGTTCACCCAGGTTCCAAATCTACCAAAAGAAGGGTGGAAGGACTAGTATTTTGGCCTTCTCCAGCAAAAGATATCAATAAAGTACTTTCTTCTTGATCGGTATGCAATAGTACTAAACCGCATTTGCAAAAGGAAGCACTTCAGCTAAGTCAGATTCTTGAACTACCTTGGTCAACAGTAGCCACTGATATATTTGAGTGGAACAGTCAACATTACTTAGTGTTGGTAGACTCTTATTCGAACTGGTTTGAGATCGATTTACTACTTAACCTGACATCCACTGCTGTTATCACCAATTTGAAATGTAATTTCTCAGTCCATGAAAGTCCATAGAAGCTTATTTCTGACAACGGTACCCAATTTACCAGTAAGTTGTTTCAGAAATTTGCAAAAGAATGGGACTTTGTACATGTTACTAGTAGTCCAGAATACCCACAGTCAAATGAACTAGCTGAACGTGCAGTACAGAGTTCAAAGCAATTACTAGAGAAGTCAAAGCATGATAATACCGACGTCTTTTTGAATTTACTCAATCTCAAAAGCATACTCCGTGACAAAATACTTGGCTCACCTGCTCAGAGACTTCTATCTAGGCAAACCAGAACAACATAGCCTACCAGTTCCAGTTTGTTGAGGCCTAAATCTAAGAACAACAGAAGAATCAGAGCCCAATAATTCAAAAAGTGTTCTTTCTAGAAGTCCAGCTATGATAAATCAAGCATATTTCTTTGTCCATTGAGAGGAGAGATAGTGAGGATACAAATGGTGATACTTTTTGACCGGATTGGTCAAGTAACAGGTATATGTGCCGAGCCGAGATCCTACTTTGTGGAATCTTTGGGTGTGGAGTACAGGAGAAATCACAGGCATTTTCTTCCTATCAGAATTGATATTGTTCCTGTGATACAGATTCTAGATCTCAGAGCAATCCAGATAATGTTCCTGTTGCAGAATGTGTCTTAACTCCTACGTCCATTCCTGACAATGTTTCTGATGTCCCCAAAGTTAAACATTCAGCAGAGACAGTCCCAGTTGCTAGACCTTGTTCTAATTTCTATGTCACACGATTTGGTCATATTTCCAGTCCTAGTGTGAAATGCACAACAACATAATTGTCTATACGTATTTAGTTCTGCATGATTGCATGCCAAAGAATTATTTTGTATCAATTGTATGTCAGTTAATGTAATTAATAATGCATGACTCAGTTCTCAAAGAGGGAGGATGTAGAATAGTGTGTGTTGTACCTTTAAGAAGCATTTCCAAGGACAGCACATGCATATACATAGCAAGCACATGCTAGCTTCAGTGCCATTTTGAGAGTGAAGCCAGAAGGTGAACATGTATGAATGTGATAGCTAGTTTGTTTATAAGTTTATCTAAGTTAAAGTTATTAAGCCTCAATCCTGACGTGTTTGTACATAATAAATCTCCTTGAACAGAACTCACAGATGTTCGTCTGTTTTATCCTGACCAGATGAGCAATATCTTAGTTATGTGTAATCCATACCAGTGAGAGCCAAATTTTGACGCAGAATCATTGACACTGTTAAAGGATTAGTTGTGTAAAATTTCAAGATCCAGAGTCTCCTGAAGTTGAAAGAAGGAAGGACAGGAAGTCATGCAAACACTAAAAGTTTCACAGTACTTGACAGTCTCTGTCCCAGAGGTTTTAACAGACTGTGAGGTTGGATGTAGTTTCCCTGAAATGATCCAGCTTGACTCTGAGGTTGTGTCTAAATCTGTTGGAAGCATCCAGCAAAATATGACCAGCCGCCATGACTCTAATCAGCCAGAGACAAGTACAAAAGTCCAGATATGGGAGAAGGATTATACTACTTGGGAAAGGAGTGGGGAAAAGACATATAGTGGAATTTATAATTATGACAATGGATAATGAAATAGCTTCTTTTTTGTATGTGGAGATTTTTTATGTTTGAACATATACCTCACCCTAGTGATAATACTGCTTTATTAGCGTTCCATCACTCTTTTATTTATTTATTTATTTTACATTTGTTAACTGGGTTAGTCCAGTTGAACATTAGCTCATTTTCAGTGGAGACCCGAGGAGAAAAACTATGTAATCAGTATTAACATCTTACATAAAGTCAGCAAGAAAATTGCACTGGCATCTAAAACAATTAGAGAAATAACATTTTACCATAAAATTTTACAGAAAACAGTTGGATACAAATGTTACAAATCAAACTTCAAAAAGCATTTACAACAAATCATACAGAAAAGCAGTAGAGTACAATGAGATAATTTTTACAACAAAAACTTAGATACAATGTAAATGTAGGGAAAACTGTTCATTATTCCTAAGTAGTTATATACAGTATAGGTGCAGATGGAGTAGTAAGGTAATGTAGAGGTTAAGCAAGGAGACAGAGAGGTAGATGGATATTAAGACAGACAGTGGAAGAGAAAGGAGGGATGAGAGACAAGCTGGGGTTAGGTAGTTTCAGGGAGGATGACTACAATGGCAGGACTATTTATTAGATATTCCCGAGTGACTAGTTTGAAATGTTTTGTTTGGTTAAGAGACCTAATTTCTAGGGATAGTTGGTTCCAAGTTGTAGCAGGGTTATAGTTATAAAGTAAACACCCTGATTTGGTTTTATATACTCTTTGAAGTAAAGCTTAAGGGGAGGCATGATAGGTATAGCAATTTGGATTGGATCCTTTTAAAAAGCTGCCATAATGCATGCTGGGAAAGGCATTCATAAGTTACACAATTCTGACTGAATGAAACATTGTTATACCATGAGTGATTGTTGAATAAATAGCTATATAATACAGGTAGAGTTGTCTGTGGGTTCGTCTTACATACAATCAATGTTTGAGGTCTGGATTTTACACCATAGCAGGCTAGTTAATGCATTTTTCATACCATAGAATCATAGGAGGTTACTAAGCTAACTGACCTAGAGCCTTTTTAAGCTTAGTCATCCATGCCCCAGTTTTCCCAGTTATCAATGTCCAAGGGCTAGAATGGCTCTGGTACATGTCTGTGGCTTAGAGCATATACAAACTGTCCCTGTCCATAAGGACCACAGGCAACAAGTCAGGGATGAATTTTTGATTTCCCACCGACTGGACCAGATTGCATTTGAACAGACTTAGGAAGAGATCTGTTTCATATGAATGGGTAAGTCTGTTCCAAAGAAGGGTCTCTCTAACAGGTTTTGTTTAAAGGGCAACAATGGGATTCTATTATTAAATGTTTAAATTCGGTCTTTTTTCTCCCTATTTACTGTCTCTGCTATGAATAAACAAAAATACGGCATTTAAAATATTTTAAATTGACTGTTTATCTCCACTAGAACAGTACCATACTGTTCTGTGGTTGTTTCACTTTCAAAAAACCTTTGTCCCGCCCCTGCTGCAGTCTTCAATTCACTGATGTCATCAAGGCCACTGAATACAGGTAGTTTTCTGGTAATTTCCCTCCCCAAACTGGCATAACCACTACCGTCCTAAAACCCCACCCATGCTGTGATGTCACAGCTCCTTGGTCCTTCCCATACCCAAACAGAAAGTTAAAGGCTAGAACAAAGAAACAGTACATGAGTCAAGTCTCCTGCTTTGAGCTATCAATCTCAATAGCTAACAGCTCAAATTACCCTTAGCACTTTAACAGCTAGGAATATTAGGTGTGAAGGGGGATGGGAGATGAGTCAAACTAGTATAATTCAGGCTTCACAAAAGACTGGAGTTTAGCCATTCTAAAAAGAAGCAGCAGTAAAAAACACTTTGAAAGTCTGTTCTGTGGCACTTGTACTGTTTGTGTTTAAAGAAGTCACTGAACGACATGAAATGTTACTTAAAACTAACTGGCTAAAAGACTGCAGTGTATGCATGTAAAATCAATGCAGTGACAGGAGCTTCAGGAAGAAAGAAGCCTGCATGATGAATTTTTTTACAGGCAAGGACTGCATTGTGGGATACCTAGAGGCAGACTAAACAATCAGAATTACTTCAAGATGCCAGACCCCATATGGTCAGACTGAGAAATTATGTATAACAATATTTAAAAACCTGTAAATAGTCCCAGAGTGGTGTTAAAATGTAGGAAACACCAAACCATGATGAAATAAACATGTTTTTGAGTCTGTGGGTGTGGTTCTCCTTTAACTCACAGATGAGCTTTAGATCCTTAGATTGAATAAGTCTAGTGCTGTCTGTTTTATGAATGTGTAGCAGATCCATTAGGGCTGCATTGGAGAATTCCTTGTAGGTCTGGCATAGATTGCCCCTCAGTAGTTTGTAGGAGACTAAGTACAAGGACAGGGCATTGAGGCTGTCTGCATAGGACTTATTATTTACACCTCTGTGGCCATTCCAGTTGTTGTAAATACCTGGTCAGGTACATGCCGAGTGTGCATTGTATTTGATTATTGGTCTAATGAGGCATGAGTATAGTGGAACTATAATCCCCTCAGAGATCTCATTGCCATTTATCTTTTTCTGCTTTAGGCTGTATGGAAAATCAGATTCTCTTTATTATTCTATGTATGCATTTACTTATTTATTTATTTATTTATATTTATTATTTCGGGATATCTGTCTGGGAGACAGGGAGGAAAAATGCATCATATGACAAATAAATACAACTGACAAACAAGTGAAGACAATGTAAATACAATGTAAATACAGAGAAATGCAGAGAAACTACAACATTAATAATGAGCCTAATCTATATAAAGGAGTAAGAGTGCTAGAGCATCACCATAGATCATATTTGTAGGTGGTGATATATAGTATGTCTGGTGCTTTTTTCTTTGTGCAGTTACAATAGCTGATTACTGCTCCTTTGCCACTTGGGTAACCACATGGCATGTTGGTAACTGTTGCAGTGACTTCTTGTCTTTGCTGATTGCATAGTCAGCAAAATAATATCTGGCAAAAATACAGGAATCCTTACAAAGTGTACATTAAATATAGGCTTGGCCATAAGTAGCACAATTTAAATAAAAAAATATAAACAGTGCACCTGTGACTGAGATTAGACAGTAAGAAATGCTGAGAGCAGGAGAACCACTAGGAAGTAGTGTAATATTTATATGTCATGGAAGTTATTGCAGGCAGGTTAGAATATCATGATCTGGAGAAAAGGATGTTAAACTGGTATAAAGAGTTGCACATTGTAGTAAAGGTAAATGTTAGTCTTAGTTGATAAATGGGATATGAAAGATTTACAGATTTGTAAGATGACTGGAGGTCATTCTTCTCAGAGTGATTATAAGAGCAGATTCATTAACTGCAGTGTATATGATACGCATACATGAGGCTTAAGGTTCCAATGGAAGAGGTTTGAAGAGCAACAGAAAGCAATAAAGGAAATGGAAAGTTACAGTTGTTAAGCAACACCACAGTTACATTTTCAGTTTAAATGGATATATTTTATATTCATTTGTGAATCTTTTAGGATCAGACATATACCTTTGTTTGTACAGGAGCCACTTCCTTCGCATATTCCATACATCACCAAATGTATACCAATCTACTGATTATCTAAGTTTTTTGTTTTTATTTTAGTACTCCATATAATACTGTTGTTTAGAGAAGGGCAGTCTGATGAACAAATGATTTAGTGTGCTTCCTTTGGTTGAGTAAGATCTAGATGGTGATTGCATTTGAGCCACTGAAGTTCTAATACTGAGGCATAATGATCACTTTGTATACTTTATCCAAATTCAAAATCAAAATGGATTCATTGAGGGCAGGTAATGCTTACTCACCCTGGTGGATTTTTTTAAAAAGGTCACAAAAGCAATGGATGAAGGCAACATGGTACATACTGTATGCCTTGACCTGGCCAAAGCTTTGACACAAATCCCCTCTCAGGCATAGTAGAAAAGCTAAAGAAACTGAATAAACCTATATGTCAACTGCTGGATTGCCAACTGTCTCACAGATAGGATGCAGAGAATCAAACAAGGGGAAGTTACCTCCCCAAAGAGGCCAGTCACAAGTGGAGTCCCTCAGGGTTCTATGCTGGGACCTCTCCTGTTTGGCATCTACTTTTCTGAAGTAAAAGCCAATACCAAAGGACTGGCTGACTAAGCATGTAGATGACTGCAAACTAGGAACAGTCATTGAATCCTCAAATGACTAAGCCATCCTGAAGGAAGGCTTGTCTTATATAAATAACTGCTACCAAAATCATGGAATGAAACTAAATACCAATGAATACATTATTGCATGCTTTAGGTAGTGATCTACTCCATGGAACTAACATTTTGCACCAGATACCTCCGATTCCACCAATTAGCGCTTTAAATCCCAATAATCACCACGATAAAACTTCTGCAAACGGTTTAATAAATCCACATAACGCCAATACTTCCACAAAATATACAGACAAAAAGACAACATCAACGTGCTGTAGTAGTACGTGAATAGGATTATTCAAGTACAAAACAAAAACATAGCTATACCAAGAATACGTAGCACCGGTATAAAAACAAAAACAAAAAAGGACGCCAACACACTAGTTTAGCACTTTCAACCAGAAATGCTGGTCTTCTTCAGAACTAGAACTGAGTGTGACCCACTCAGTTTAAATAAACTCTTTGGCACCAAAAATTTGCCACTTTTAAAGATACAGTGTGTCAGTAAAATCCATTGCTATGTCGCGCAACAGTAAAATAACATACATTCAGCAAATGGTAAAAACAAATCATTCTATCCTATATAAAATATGTCGACAATAAACTAAAAAAAGAAGGATGTAGATATCACCTAAATTTTCTATAAAGTGTATCAGCAAATATAACGTTAAATGCAGCTCTAGATACATTGTGAAAAGCAACCCTGCATAGTTCATAAGAACTTGTGAATTGTATAATCAAATTAATGTACTAGTAATATCTAAATGACATAATATGATATAATATAATATATAATATATAGTGTCCAGAACGATTTACTGTGCCATAGAATTTATAACTTAGAATGTATAACTTGTAAACCAATAAGGATTCCTTATAACTAATGTTACTGAGATCAAATTCTCATAAGTTTATAATTTTGTAAAATATTTCATAGTTGTAAATATAAAATTATATACATCTAATGTAATGTTTTGTACTTGAATAATCCTATTCACGTACTACTACAGCATGTTGATGTTGTCTTTTTGTCTGTATATTTTGTGGAAGTATTGGCGTTATGTGGATTTATTAAACCGTTTGCAGAAGTTTTATCGTGGTGATTATTGGGATTTAAAGTGCTAATTGGTGGAATCGGAGGTATCTGGTGCATTGTACTATTTCATTTCATTTCTGAACTAACATTTTGACAATAAGCTCCTAAGAGTTGATCCAATTGTTTGGGATTTGGGAACTTATGTGGACACTAACCTAACTTTTGACCAACATGTGTCTATTGTTGTAATAAAGTCCTTCTATATTGCACAGCTTATAAACAAAGGGATTTTGTCTAGATCTAGGGATGTCATTGTCCCCCTATACTTGGCTCTCATTAGAACAATCATTGAATATAATACCCCTTTGCCATGTATCTGTTCAGACACATGCAATAGCTGGAATGGCCAAAGAGAGATACCTTGCTAAAAGGATACAAGGCCTAAACAATGTCCTACCTAGACTGACTCAAAGCCCTGTTACTATACTCGGTATCCTACAGACTGTTAAGAGAGGTGACCCGTGCGTGGCATACAAGGCATCCTCAAATTCATTACGGATGGATTTATCACATCAGCAAGACAATGGCTTCAGAAATACTCAGTCTAGGTATCTAAAACTCTTCTGCAACATCAACAGAATGGTTTGGAAGGACAGGTATATCTTGCAGAGGATCCTGCTGCTGTGGAACAGACTCCCTAGTCACATTAAACAAAGTTAATCCCTGCCCATATTCAAGTACAGCTTAGTTCCATGGATGGGAAACAGAAAATTTACCCAAGGACTGCCCTCTACAATTCTAATGGACAGAGGCATCTCCTAGATGCCCTATCCTACACATGGGTCCCCTCAAATTATCTATGGTATGATCCCAGTTATTTTCATTAGGGGTAATATATAATTATCGACCATGGGATGGGTAAGGCCAATCTATAGATAAATGGGATGGGTTATTTTGAGCACAAAAAGGGAAATTCCTTCCTTCCTTCCCTTCCTCTCTCCCTCCCTCTCTCTAAAATAGTGCAAGGGAGTTACAAGGTTTGCTGGAAACATCCCTAAAGCACATCATCCACAGCAGACTCATCCAAAAGGCAGTCTGAGTCCACTCACTCTACCCACCATTTATTTTGGACAAACTTTGTACCAACTCTGCCCTTGTGCTTTAAGTAAGTGTTAGGGGCATCAAGTCTCTGTGTATTTTAGCCTGCACAATGACTGGTCTAAAGACAAGTGCTTCAATGTCCTAGTTTGTGAACAATATCCTTATAGTCTGTAAACCCTCCTCCACTGACAGCCTGCTGATCAGCTTTTACTCCCTACTTCCTAACAGATACTGACATTTACTCTTACTGCTCTTACTCAGACTATTTCTTTCTCTTATATTTTTTTTCACTTTTTTTAGACTTGCTTCTTCCAATTATGTATATCCTCCTGTCTTTGTTCTGTGGAACTGCATGGCTTCAAGGAAGTCACCCTTAGTCTCCCTTCCTTTTTTATTTCTCCTTGCATTTTCAACTCTGAACCAGTATCTGAGCACAGTCACCATTGACTCAGTGCACTCAGCAGTCTCCTTAAGCTAGAAAAGTGTGTTTTTACTTTTCTATAGTAGTGTCCCTGCAAGCAAATAGACATGTATGTAACACTGAAGTCTGATTTTAAACACTAGTCTGTGGGCTATATTTTTATGTAAATTATAAATATTATGGCAGCCTAAAACATAGAACTTTGTCCACTATAATAGCTCCATTTTCTTAGACCACAGCAGTCCCATTAGTACTTTTTCTTTCAACTGTGCTCCATTGACTGTTTTTAGCAGTCCACCATTTCCCTTCCTTTAGTTTATTTCTCCTTTGCCCCAGATGCTTGTGTAATCACTTTCAATTCTGAGCCAGTATTTTTCCAGAGATGCAGTCCTGCAATTTGGCTTATTTTTCTTTATCGTTTTGCTGATCTTTGGGGGGAGGGAGGGGTGGCCTTGAAACTTTGCATTTCGAAGTCCATAGAAACCTCCTTACCAT
>NC_056727.1:1258602057-1258672057 GCF_019279795.1 Protopterus annectens
ATTGGTTACTGCTCTTAAAGACAGGTGCTGCAAAGTATATTCTCTCATCAGTGTATATTCTGCAAGTTTCTGTATGCAACAGACTGTGAATGCAACTATAACCAGATTTTGATTTCAGCAGAATCCAGCCAGCAAGACTGAGTGTCTTAAGAAGACTTCAAATCCATCACAGTAAGCATCAGAGTAACAGCACAGTGCTTTGGTACCTTAAAATGAATTTTTCAATGGTGAGCCAGCCAGGAGTCGAACCTATAATTTATTGCATTACTTAGATGTTTCTGGATTTTCATTCCCAAATGTTTTAAAACTTTCATTCAATTAAAACAAGATGATTATCAGTTAAATACTAAAGTAGGACGTATGACAGCCATTTTAATGGCATTTACACAAGGGCAGCCTCTCACAGCCAAATTATTAGATACTTTTAAAATTACTATCACAGATAAATTAATGGAACAAAGTGAACATTTTAGGCTTGCCTTTCAAATCATATATCAAAAAACAGAAAGAGACATGGGAAAAAGAGAAATACAAAACCAGCTAATACATTGTTTCTTAGAACAGGTCAAAGGGGTTCCAGGGGATATTAAATGTATTTATAAAGAAAATTCTGATAGCCTCACTGATTTGGTGCAAAAACTAATGAGCGGACGGACTATGGCTGATGATAGGACATTATACTCACACCATATCTTTGCATTTGAAGATAATAGTGAGCCATTTGAAATAATTGGTGAGGTAAAAAACAGGGGAAGGTAAAGGTGGTGTGACCAACCACCAGCAGGAAGAACTGTGTCAGTACCACCAGCTCCTGCCCCTATGTCTGTAGTACCAGGATCAAGCACAGGTAATGAGCAAAAGACACCAACATGCTTCTTTTGTAAAAAAAAAATAGGACATGTTAAGTACAATTGTGATCATTACAAAGCCTGGCATAAAAAGAAGGAAGAACAGGGGGAGGGGTACTTTCTCAGTTTTACATTGACTGTGTGAGCAGTATTGCAAAAGGGTATAAAATAAAGCTACAGGAAGAAATATCTCATTCCTTTTTGACAATACTCTTTCGGGGGGAGGGAAAACAGGTATTAGTGCATTAGAAATATTGATAAACAGATTAAACCTGACAGGATAAGATATTTTGCAAGTTGCTAATAACTATCATGCTAGTTATTAATATTAAATTGCATTTACAACCTGTTAAACTGTAAAGCTATACAAGAGATGGCTTAAAATTGCTTTTTTAAAGCTATACAAGAAAAAGTAAAGATATGTAAAAAAGTAAAGATATGTAAAAAATAAGCAAGAATGGTCAATATTTTTAATATGTTTTTGGCAAGAAAATGTTGGTATGCAAAAAGCATAAATGTTTCTAATTTCTGGGTATGTAGTTGCCTCTGGTGGCAATTTCACTAGATACTTCTAAAGAAGCATATGAATTTTCCAAAATTTTGCTTGATGTTAATGTTACTAAATTTGTAAGATTGGACTAAATGTACTTTACAGTCTTTATATGTACAAATACAAAATAATTCAGTACAAATGAAATTTATGTCTAGTAATGAATATGTGTGAAAAACCATGTTCAAAAAAATGGGTCCAGGATAGCTACTAGATTGAAATGCATGAATAGCAAACAGTCTGTGTAAATACATACTGCACAGGATACATTGTAATAAGTTCAAAAGTAATTTGTCAAGTTGTAATATTATCACTGGTTTTAAGTCGTCGGAGTCTTATTACTGGGTTTTGGACCATCATTTTATCAGTAAAATAGTATTGGTTACCCCAGTTAGAGGAAAATTATATTAAAATAGTGTATTCATACAGCTAATGGACTAATATGCACATAACATTATTTAGTATATACATCATGTTTTTTTAATCCTCAAGTATTAAATATACTGAAATAATTGCATTCAAATATTTAAGGCCAGTTCAGTACTTTATGTTCACTTCAGTGTCAACCAAGATGTTAATGGACAGTTCAGAGACATGACCACAATGTTATGGTTAAAATGACATTGAAACTGTATATTTTCAGCAGTGTATAAATGCTTGGAGTAGCACATAGTTCTTGTATCCTATAGATATTAGTCTATCTCTAATCTTTTGATATAAAATTATCAATAAAAGTAAAGAGTTAATTCAACAGGTACAAAGAGTTAATAAAATAGTTCTAATTCATAAATTAAATTCTGTGATTGCAAAAGAATAAATTAATCAAGTTAAAAAATAAAACTAAAGCAGACACATCTCATAACTGATAAAATATTTTCACAGAATGGTCTGTAAAAGAAAAAGTTGTTAAATACATTCACTTTTAGTAGTAATACTTGATATAATTGTATTAACTATGTAAAATTGCATTTTGACTTGTGTATCAAAAGAAGACTAAAGATTTTGTTTCTTAATGCGTTTTCTATATAATGTGATCAAACATATATATCAGTATAAAGTGTTTTTGAGTATGCTTTAAAATAAAAGAGGGAATTGTAAGATTATGCTCAACAATATACTAAGGTTGAAAGTAACTTTTTTACAAATATGCAACATAAATAAGGAATAAGATAAACTTGCTTAAATGTAGAAATAGAGTTTAGTAATATGTGATTAGCATCCATACTAAATGACTGTGGCTTAAAAAAATAAGGAACTTGCTTACGAGTGTATTACACACACATCAAAAAAGCTGACTTCTTACAGACATGACAAGAATGTAATTTGATTTCTTTAAAGAACTGACAACAGGACATGCTTTTCTAAGAAAGTTTAAAAATATGCTTTTCTAATCCACAAGGCATTTCCTTGAAGACAGTTTACTTACCAGCATTTGCACAAAAACAGATGTGTCAGCATTTGTGTCATCAAGGCAGTATCTTTCCAAAACCAAGAGGGAGTGCTTAACTAAAAATATATATAAAGTCTGTATTAAATCCAGTTATGTTAGGGGTATTGGTAGGGACACATTTTTTCCTGAGGTAAATGTTATATCTCTCACATCATCTGTACTATACAAGAAGAAAAGTAGAACATTTTCTGAAGCTGTAACAGAAGTATGTGTGGTTTATTATAAAAGTTATTGGTTACTGCTCTTAAAGACAGGTGCTGCAAAGTATATTCTCTCATCAGTGTATACTCTGCAAGTTTCTGTATGCAACAGACTGAATGCAACTATAACCAGACTTTGATTTCAGCAGAATCCAGCCAGCAAGACGGAGTGTCTTAAGAAGACTTCTAATCCATCACAGTAAGCATCAGAGTAACAGCCCAGTGCTTTGGCACCTTAAAATTAATTTTTCAATAGTAATTAAAATAAATTAAACTGAACCAGAGCCACAAAATGACAAAACTTTTAATTCAACACATCCACAGTAAGCGCTTTCATCCACCAAGGACTTCTTCCGACTGTATAATGTGTTACAAAAAATACAATCATTAAATACACATGATCTATGATGTCACATGACATATTTTTTTTTCCTTTTAAGGAAAGCAATGAACTCCTTCCTGTCATTCAAACCAGGTGGATGGCAAGCGTTCAATTTTACTTGCCATTTATACTCCTTCTGACTCGATTCTTTTTCTGCATCAAATTTTTTATTACTTCCAAAACCTCATTCAAAACACAAAACTTAAAATTTACTTTGCACTTATTATCCTTATAATGCTTACTTAAAGCATTTTTATCATCTTGCACACTTACAGCATACTTGTGCTCATACATTCTTTTATTTAATTCTCTTGTTCTTCGCCCTGCATAAAAATGCAGTACATGACATACAAACAATCAAATACACTACAAATCTTGATTTGCAAGTGTATCTGCCTTTTATATGCATCCATGCAGTACGCACTTTAATATCTTTGACCTCAGTCAACAGCAAATCACATAAATTGCACATTAAACATTTGTACATTCCTGGATTGCTGCATTTTAACACTTTACTGCTTAACTTACTCTGAAATAAATTTTTAAGCCTTTTACCTTTTTTTCTGCACAAAGACTGGGGCATCTCCCACCTTTTGACCTACTTTAGTACTGCACTTTAAAATTTCCAATTGTCTTTTACAATATTTTTAATGGTATGAGCATCAACACTGTTAGTAACTTGCATAGAAGTTTTGAAATCCTTTATTTCCTTCTTTTTTTGCTATTACTACCCCATCACTCCTATTCTTAACAATTTCTCTATAGCAGAGTTCTACATCATTTGTGGGATACCCTCTGCTGATAAACTTATCACACAGACTCATACATTCCTTACTAAAAGTATGATCTTCATCAGTTAGATGGTGTGCTCTAGTCAATTGACCTTTGACACTATTTGTGTTGGTCTTTTTGGGGTGCATATTATCATAATGCAAAAAAGAATTGTTTTGAACCTCCTTCTTATGAATAGCTGTAACCAACTTGCCATTAACCTTGATAATATTAAGGTCTAAAAAAATAATAGTCACCCCATCATAGATAGAAGTAAATTAGGAAAATAACAAACATTATTAAGATAACTCAAGAATTCTTCCAATAATTTAACATCACCCCTCCAAATTAAAAATCATCATCAATAAAACGCTTAAAAATGCAATATATCTCATATAACTACTTTCAAACACATGACACTTTTCCCATCCATACATAAAAATATTGGCGTAGCTAGGGGCCATGGCGGCACCCATCGCTACACAATTTACTTGTTTAAACAACTTACCATTAAACTCAAAAAATTATAATTGAGAATAATGTCTAACATCTGCATAAGGAGACCAACCATATTGGAAGAAAACTTCTTAGAATTCAAAATTTCAAGCCTGACAACCTCCATACCCTCATCATTGGGAATAACAGTATACAATGATTTTACATCCAGGGTGACAAGAATATCATTGTCTTCCACTACAAAATTGCACAATAAATTCTTGAATTCAAATGAATCTTTTATATAAGATGAACCCATGGTGGCAACTACTTGTAAATGCCTATCCACAAAAATAGCCAAGGCTTCAGTTTTGCTGCCATTGCTGGCATCAATAGGGTGCATAGATGGCTTGTCCAAATTTTTATGTATTTTGGGCAGGCCAAAAATACGACTCATTTTAGGAGAATGAACATATAAAAACTTCCTAGTATCATCAGTTATGCGCCCAGTTAGAAACCACTCTTCTATTTGGCCATCAATAAAAGAAAAACATTTTTTACTTCTGAAAACACTATATTTTTATAAAAAGACATGTCAGATAACATATTTTCCATTTCAATACTATAATCATTCATATTCAGAATTACCAAAGCATTCCCTTTGTCAGCTTTTGTAACCAGAATGGCATCATTGTTTAATAAATCATATAATAACTCCCTCTGGGTCCAACTAAGGTTAAAAAAATTTAACTTGGGCTTGTTGTCAAACATATCAAATATTTGCTGCTCACAAACCATCTGGAACACCTCTAATTCCTTAATTAATGGGGGATTATACACACTAGGCCTATAGAACATCCTAGAATCAACAGCATTGTTAGGGAATAACAGCTTTAAATTCAACTTCTTAACATAATCCCTTAGACAATTTATGGTGTCACACTTATCCCCCCTTTTTAAGGGAATGAAATTCCAACATTTTTTCAATAAATTACACATTTCATCTATCAATACAAGGCTGGATAGATTTATAATTACAAAAGCAGTATCAACAGTACCTTGGCAATTTATTTGGGAAAGCTTTTCTTTTTCCATTTGTTTTTTGTACTGAAAGTTCTTTCTCAGTGCCAAAACTACTTCTTCCCTAGTCCTGCTTGGATTGCCATGCCACTGATAAACTTTCACTGGCTGGACATTCCCTTATCTCTTAAAATCCTTATTAGTGTTGCTGTCCATATTGCTGGTAGTTTTACTGCTAGCCACTGTATTTGATTCTACAACGCCCGTTGAAGAATTAAAAGGCTCATTTCTCTGAGCCAAATGCTTGGATTTTCTAATGTCATTATCTTCTGCTTGGATTCTCTCTGCTGCCTCATTCCTCACATTCTCTGACGTTCGTTGTTGCATATTAGCCACACCCCCTTCTGCTCCATCACTGCTGACATCAGTAGACTCATATTCTGCCTTATCTCTTAAAAACTTATTAATTTTCCATTTTTTTTAATTTAATTTTATTGCTAAGTTTTTAATGAAAACTTAGCATTGAAATTATCAGAAGTAAGACTGTCTTTTAACTTGAAAAAAACGGACTTAATGTTGCTATTTAGCTCATTCATTCGACTAGCATTGAGATCAAATAGCATTTCTACATACTGTAGCCCAGTTTTCTGGTTGAGAGCTACCCATTTATTAATAAAATCAGCCAGTACATTCCTTCCTATGGGCATTACTGATCTTTGTAGTCCCTTAGGCACTCTTTGTGTATTTAGGTAACTTTGAAAATACACATTCCCCGGGATTCATGAACCTTGCGCCAGGCGCACGCATAGCGTAGGCGTTACAACGCCAAATATGGCCGCCGAGCGATTCAGGTACGATCCAATCCCACGTGCACTACCGGCGTGCACCAGATCTGCGCCGCCTCCGGCGTAGGTATGCTAAACACCCCATGTGCGGTGTTGCACCATGCAAATGAAGGCATATAGCGATCCACGAAGTGGCGCAGGCAGAGCATAAGGCCACGGCAATGTAAACCAAAAAAAAACGGTTTACATTTTCCCAAACATAACATAGGAGTAACGGAAGGCTGTCAGCATCAGGTATCACACTGTTGCCATATGCCAATGGCGAAAGACACAGAGAATGTCAAAAGAAAACATGCACAACATGTAAATAATAACATAAATGGTATGTCCATAGAAACTCACAGCAGAACCCCAGGACATGTCTGCGGAAGGTGCAAAACAATGAAATAATATGACAATGTTATAAAACAGCAGCATAATACACATCAGCTTCACAGCCACAATACACAATGGTATGCATGGAAAGCCACAACCACGGTGCAAGGGTTGTCAAGGACTCGCGGCAGTGTTTGGCGTGGTAACTATGAATTAGTAGTCAATGCCATGCAAATGAGGCAGATAATACTGAATCACAAAACCCCCACCGGCGTAAGGCTGTACCAAACGGTGCAGCGGTAATACACCGAGGAGTGGCTCAGAGGGAATACATGTCACCTGCAGAGGGGTGTGCCACTGTAGGAGGAAGCACATTGGAGCTCAGCAAACCTGGGCTGTACATTGCACATCACAGCTGCAGGACCGGCGTGTGGGGAAATAGTTGAGCTGAGACCACACAATGCGTGCGGAGGTGCATGTGCACGAGGATGACTACGTTCCCTTAACCCAGTCATGTGACGCTCACCCCGCAAATAACATCGGAAACAGGAAGGTGATGTTGAGAATATGAGGAAATGCGGAAGCAGTGTAATTGGAGTAGTAATGAGCAATCAACACTAATCAACCCACGAAGGCCAATCGGCGGCAGCTGACAACTCTGCATGCAGAAACCTGCAAAACGGGATAGGGGAGGCATATGAATGCAAAGAAAGTAGGGGAGGTAGCAGATTGCAAAGAGTGAAGACCTGACACAGCAGAGCCAAGCAGACAGGCAGCATAATGGTGGTGGCACACAAAACACACGATATGCCATGTCCCAGAAACTACACATGACAGGGCTCTGCAGGATGCATGCCAGGAAATAGTAGGTGCAATGTGCAGAAACAGTAAGGGAAGGTCGAAAGGTAATCCATTGCAGGCAAGAGTAATGTAACACCAAAGGCAACAGCGTTGCCGTGCCAGCGGTAAAACACGGAAGATAATCCCCAGATACGGCCGCACAGACACACCCTATGACATCACCGGGTGTACAGCACAACAGTATAAAGTGTGAATGCACACAACACACAGCCGTGTATTCCCAAATGCCACACCATAGGTGTAAACACACGGGGAACTTTTAAAATGTACATGTTGGGTGCTGCCGTGGCCGTGATCCATCAGCATGTGTTAGAGACAGACGGTGTTGTGGAGGAGGGTGCCGACAACTACCATAGGCCTCAGAGGAGAAGGAGAGTGTTCAGACCAAGGGTAACCTACCAGGGGCTACAAGACCTGGAGATAGTAGAGCGTTACAGGGTGGATACGGACACGTTACAGCAAATAGTGGAGCTGTGCCGGCCACGCCTGAGAACAAGAAACAACAGAGGGGAGCCCATCCCAGTGGACACAAAGGTATGTGTAAGCTTGCGAATACTGGCCACAGGTACCTTTCAAAGGCCAACTGGGGATATAATGGGCATCTCACAGGCATCAGCATCCAGGGTACTACACCAGTTTCTGGATGCCATGTTACCACATGCCAATGAGCATATATACTTCCCCAGATCTCAGGAGGAGTTGGCTAGCAATATGTGCCACTTCCACCATGTGGCACAATACCCGGAGGTACTAGGTGCGATAGACTGTACGCACATACAAATCAAGTCACCACCTGGGGAGCAGGGTAGATGCTACATAAACCGCAAGGGATTCCCCTCCATCAATTGCCAGGTTGTGTGCAATGCGCAGGGCATTATCATAGATGTGTGTGCTGGCAGCCCTGGAAGCTACCACGACTCCCATATCCGGCATGCCTCACAGCTGTACCAGGTATTCGCCAGGGGGGACATCCCACAAGGCCACCTTGTGGGGGATGCTGGCTATGCACTGGAGCCGTGGATGATGACTCCCATCAGAAATGCACACACACACATGCAAGAATGCCATAATGAGGCACACGCACAAACCAGAATAATCATAGAGCGTGTGTTTGGGATGCTGAAATCACGGTTCCGGTGCTTGGATACATCTGGTGGAGCCCTGCAGTACTCTCCAGGCACATGTGCCCACATATTCATAGTATGTGCCATGCTACATAATATGATCCTGCGGAAGCAGCTGCTGCAGGGACATAATGGTGAAGGGCCACAAAGCCCACCACAACTGCCAAGGCCAGTCCAGGCACAGAGGGTTCAGGACCATGAACACACTGTGCCAGCCCCAGTAGGCAGACGGAGGCGTACCCAATATGCCTATGCCCTGGCAAAGAGGGAACGTATAGCACATACTCTGACAGCGTAGGCCCCATGGACTGACACCTCCCTACCTGCACACACAGTGAAATGGATGGCACACAAACATGACCACCCGTAAAGTGTACCGTATGGGTGGCCCCATGTGTGACTCCAACATAGGCAGCACCCAAACACTGTACACCCAACAGCCAGCGGAGCATGGAACGCCTGAACCGTACGTGGGTCCTACAGCAGACGGCATTGCTGTATGCTGCCACGTTCACCGCAAGGTGTATACATATAAACATGTATATATGTGCATATACATATATGTAGATAGATATCATTACATATATAGAAATATATGTACACATATACATATAAGTACTACAGGTAAGACAGGGAATCAGAGGGATGTAAGGTGACAGAGATGTAACACACGATATCTGTACATAGTATACATAGTGAAACGACAACCTGAGCATCCGGGAGGTTTAACAGAAGAGGATACCGCCAACCATGGAAAGGTCAACATACCGAAATGCATAACCGTGAGTCGGAATGATCGCCAGGCCACAGTACAGTAACAGTACATGCGCGGGTAATACTATGATGATATGAGGGGGGAGGTAGACACTGCCGCCGGTGATGCGGCCCACGCAGGTACTGTGTGCAACCGTCCTCGTGACTGCCGTAGTATGTGTATGTGTGCGGTGAGGGTGCCGTGTGTGTCGCTGTGCGAGTGTAATGTGTGTGTCTCTGTAATATGTGTATGTTGGTGCCATGTTAGAGGCAGAGTGGAATAATATGTGTAGGCATACAGTACACTAGCCACAGGCATATGTACACCAGTAGTCCCAAAGTAGTAGTGCGAGCCCCACCCTGGCTAGGCGTGTGGCGACTTATAATGATGCAAAGTGACAATGTCCCAGAATGTAGCACAGGAATATACCCCACAGGAAATGGAAAGGACGTATGTACTAATCATGACCGTATGTATAACACCGATATGCTAATTGCAAAACGATACGTCGGCAAAGTCACACAGCAATAGGTATGTACTGCGGAAATACGTATGTGCTACCTCGCTACTGACCGTGGCCACGTATCGGCCCGTAAACACCGCTGTGTGTTCTACAAGTGTCAAACAAGCAATCCCCACCTGAATAGGTGGCAACCACTGGCAAACAGGCCATCCCAAGTACAGGACCACAATCACTGTAAATATCTGGGACAGAATGACAAGGGATAGTCATCACGTACAAACAACCGCTGATATACCACAGATGTGACGGAGGAATACATGCATGAAGCACACACGCAGGCGATACCAACACCACATGACAACAACACAACCTACACTCCCAGACCAACAGACAATTAACTGTCAACTCCCCAGGCAGGGATGGAGCACACAGACAACCATACCGTGTATGTAGAGATGCAAGGCCCACAACCCGTATCCGTCACCTACAACCTCCGATATTCCCCATCGTACATATTAAAGTGATACAAGCCATAATAGCAGCACAAACATACAGGCAGTCAATGACATCTGCATAACCGCAACATCTCGCGTGGGAAACACAATCAACAGCGGATGCATACTTGCATGCATTGTTTAAAGGAATACAACAGCTATGTTACACATCCGAATGCAAAACACCATCAACAGACACTGTCAGGACAGGGACACCCACATGTCGAACCTAATACCATACCCAACACACACAATCCACGGCTAACACCACTGCGAAATGTACCTGTCGCCACACATAGCGGCTGCAGTTACACATAACATAACACAATACAGACCATCTCCACAAAGGTAGGGCAAATAGCCAACGCCCAGGTGAGGAATCCAACCATACCCCAGTTATGACGCGTAATGTCTGAATGGAGTAGATGCACAGGTGATATGCGCACAATTACACACTGAGGAACAGCAATTGGTGGGATGAACCCACATGTTGCAGGTATCGACGGATATAAGGATGACTCCCAGGATATTCAAACCGTATGCTCATACCGAACCAGCAGTGTACAACGGAAAGAGTAATAAATAGGAATACCGATACACGGAACGAAAAACGGAACGAAACACTGACAAGGTATGTAGAACACACGATATGTACGGGTGTGTAACGCATGATGTGTATGAAGCTGTACTGTATGGGAATGGTGTTTGTAAGTAATGATACTTGTCCATAATGCAGAGAGTGGTGAAAGGTGGTTATGTAGTGCTATCCTGCTGAGCATACCAACGACTGTGGACACCATGTGCACAGCAGTGGGACATCATGTACACAGCCGAGACACCACAAGGGCTGCCACAGGGGGGCATAAGAGAACAATGCCAGACCACACGCCGATGCTGGCAGTGGATGTCCAACAAGGAAGTGCCATAGCAGGGGATAGGACATGTATGTATGCTGTCACAGCACACATGTGTATGGGCATATACCGTCGATGTCATACGTAATGTGCACCCGACGTGCATGTATGCCTTGCAGTAGGGGATACTATGTCAACTATGTGTAATGTAAAGCTGTCATGGTGGATATGACAGACATTATACACAGTATCAGAGGCATATCATGCATAATGGAGGTATTGCCTATTGGTATGTACAATAATAGGATACATATGGCCTGTAGGTATGGGACAGAGTAGTAGCATCATAGCCATCCGAAATGGAAGGAACACCAAGCAACCATGCCCAAACGATCTGTAGCAGGTGCATTGTGGGCAACAATGAGGTCTGGCTGGTCCATGTGTAAACACATGTGCAGTGTACACAGTAGTGTCACCTCCCCATGGTAGTGTCCAGTGAACAGCAGAGGCGGGTGCCAACTGCATGTTTACACAGTACTGCTGCTGTGATGGTACCATGACTACGTGTCACTCAAACAGCAAGGGAGCTATCACATGAACAGTGCCACTGTGTGTCCCTGTGGGATGTGCACAGGACCTATGTTCCACAGCATGGTGTGTGTTGTGTCTGCGGAAGTAACACAGAAGCCCAGCCCATGCAGTGTGGCATGTGTGCACATATCCATGAGCAGTCCGTTCACACTGCCCACTGCAATTGTCATGTATGAGGAGTATATGCATCAGTAATGCGGAGGACATGGTCCGTGTCAGAGCAAAAGACACCCCTGTGTATGTGGTATGCAGATGTGTACAGATGTGTTTTCCGTCTGTCAGCTGCATATGTAAACTATCTGAGCCTGGTACACATCGTGGCATGACAATGCTGTGCCATGTAAAGTCGTAGCCGTTGTGGAAGGTACACCATGAATGTGGTATTGTACCCTTGACCGTGTGTAGATGTGTGTATGCCACAGGTACAATGGCTACCTATGTACCAGCATCACACACAGTACAGATAGGTGTGGCCCTGCAGAAGTGTATCCATGCCACAGTGGAATACGGTAACCACAGGACCGTGTGGGGCATTTGTGTGTACAGCAACCATGTACAATGTGATATGCATGTACGGGGCCAGTATCCATGTAATAGTCAGTGGGTGAATGTTGCTATGCAAAGGTGATGTGCATGCACCATGTGTCATGCATCCTGATGCCATGACACCCACATGATGTATCTGCCACACTGACACCCATATGGTCGTTATCGGTATGAGCTGGTGGAGCTATAATGGCGCCAGGTATGTAGATGTGGGATATCTAGGCATGGACAGTACTCTGTGACAGCATGTTGTGTATGTAAGCCAATAGTGAACATGAGGGACCCCATGACTGAGGACTGTGTAATGCCATATGTACCTGACATGTAGTAGGTAGTATGATATGCTTGCACCACTGTGTGTCCTGTCCAGGAGTCATATAGCCTAACATCCTGAGACACAGGGTATGATGTGCAGGTGGATGTGTACGTTGCCAATACCAGAACGTGGAATGGTGCTGAAGGGCAATGTGAGGACAACATCTGATTTGTTGCCCTCTGTACCACCCCAACCACCCATGCAATGGTACGACAGGTGGCCAGCATGTGTATGTGGCGTGCTGTGGCACACAGAAGCCCAACAAGGGTGCCAGGAAAGGCATGGAGGCCATCATTGTGTGCGTGAAGCACGTTCGTGAGGATGTGCCCCAGTGCCATACAGAACGGTCCAGTCATGGGTGCACGAATGCAGTGCCACACGTGCAATGCAGTGCCACCCATGGGTAGTGTGATAGATGCAGCTGTGTGGTGGTCAAGGTACACAATGTCCGACAACAGGCTAGCAGTGAATATAGTGGGCTGGTGTGGAGACACATACCAAACAGGTTGGCGGGACATAACAGCTAGGGACATCGGAAGGTGACATTGGGCCAGTGTCCCAGGACATAACGTGTGCATGTCAGTACCATGTATGTGTCCACAGGGACACTACGATGTTCATGTATGGATTGCAACCCTGTAGTGAGTGAGAGTGTGTATTGTTGGTAAGTACACCATCGCCTGGCACGTTGCCAACATTATCTCGGTCTGCAATGCCTGGGTGACTATTGTATGTGACATTGAATGTGGATGTAGCCAAACAACACAGACATACCACCACACTGCCTGAGGCCCCACACTGCAATGTGCGGCAGTCATGTGTAGGTAGCTAGCCTTAGAGCATGTGATGGACCACGAGGACCCACCATGGCTGACAAGTGATGCACCCCACACATGTGAATATACACCACCATGCAACAGCCTGCACATGTGCCCATACATCAGATGTGCATGGAACATGACCACCACTATGGCGTCTGTGAAAAGGTCAGTACCGCCATGTCTCTGTGTGGAATAGCATGGTCCCTACCATTGTGTACATGCTACGGAAGTGCACTGTGGTATGTGTCAGCATATGTATGTACACTGTCCATCTGCCGGGGTGTCATGCCATTAACAACTGCTGTCAGCAGACATCAGTAGTACTGGCTGTAGTACACATGTTCCGTGTAGGCTGCGATGGGTGCGTGTCCAGGGTGTGGCTAGCAAGGCCGTGAATCATATGTGTTCATCCACCAAAGGGGGGATAACCCCAGGTTTAACACACCAGACACATGGAGGTATTGTGCATGCTGAGGGTAGTGTAGGTATGGTATGTGTTGTGTAATGTGTCATCCAGCTGGGTGGAGTGCATGCCTCAAGCATGTGTAGGTACATGGGTGTCCATTCTAGGGAAGTGTGGGTTGCTGTCAGCACATGGCAGTATCAGCTGTCTGAGGCCCAATGTACAGTATAACAACACAGACAGCATGTAACCTGTGGTGTACAATGTAAACTCTGTTGCGTGTTACAATGTGTCTAGCAGTCACAAACATGGGTATCTGCACATTGAGCACCTATGATGCATTGTGTTCGGCAAATGTCCAGGATGTGTGCAAAACATCGTGTGATGTGGGATCCCTCACCTGTGTGTGTTGCAGTCCAGGTATGTGCCTGGGAGGTACGATCCGTGTCGCGAACAGTGGTGGATGTCCAACAAGGAAGTGCCATAGCAGGGGATAGGACATGTATGTATGCTGTCACAGCACACATGTGTATGGGCATATACCGTCGATGTCATACGTAATGTGCACCCGTCGTGCATGTATGCCTTGCAGTAGGGGATACTATGTCAACTATGTGTAATGTAAAGCTGTCATGGTGGATATGACAGACATTATACACAGTATCAGAGGCATATCATGCATAATGGAGGTATTGCCTATTGGTATGTACAATAATAGGATACATATGGCCTGTAGGTATGGGACAGAGTAGTAGCATCATAGCCATCCGAAATGGAAGGAACACCAAGCAACCATGCCCAAGCGATCTGTAGCAGGTGCATTGTGGGCAACAATGAGGTCTGGCTGGTCCATGTGTAAACACATGTGCAGTGTACACAGTAGTGTCACCTCCCCATGGTAGTGTCCAGTGAACAGCAGAGGCGGGTGCCAACTGCATGTTTACACAGTACTGCTGCTGTGATGGTACCATGACTACGTGTCACTCAAACAGCAAGGGAGCTATCACATGAACAGTGCCACTGTGTGTCCCTGTGGGATGTGCACAGGACCTATGTTCCACAGCATGGTGTGTGTTGTGTCTGCGGAAGTAACACAGAAGCCCAGCCCATGCAGTGTGGCATGTGTGCACATATCCATGAGCAGTCCGTTCACACTGCCCACTGCAATTGTCATGTATGAGGAGTATATGCATCAGTAATGCGGAGGACATGGTCCGTGTCAGAGCAAAAGACACCCCTGTGTATGTGGTATGCAGATGTGTACAGATGTGTTTTCCGTCTGTCAGCTGCATATGTAAACTATCTGAGCCTGGTACACATCGTGGCATGACAATGCTGTGCCATGTAAAGTCGTAGCCGTTGTGGAAGGTACACCATGAATGTGGTATTGTACCCTTGACCGTGTGTAGATGTGTGTATGCCACAGGTACAATGGCTACCTATGTACCAGCATCACACACAGTACAGATAGGTGTGGCCCTGCAGAAGTGTATCCATGCCACAGTGGAATACGGTAACCACAGGACCGTGTGGGGCATTTGTGTACAGCAACCATGTACAATGTGATATGCATATGCGGGCCAGTATCCATGTAATAGTCAGTGGGTGAATGTTGCTATGCAAAGGTGATGTGCATGCACCATGTGTCATGCATCCTGATGCCATGACACCCACATGATGTATCTGCCACACTGACACCCATATGGTCGTTATCGGTATGAGCTGGTGGAGCTATAATGGCGCCAGGTATGTAGATGTGGGATATCTAGGCATGGACAGTACTCTGTGACAGCATGTTGTGTATGTAAGCCAATAGTGAACATGAGGGGCCCCATGACTGAGGACTGTGTAATGCCATATGTACCTGACATGTAGTAGGTAGTATGATATGCTTGCACCACTGTGTGTCCTGTCCAGGAGTCATATAGCCTAACATCCTGAGACACAGGGTATGATGTGCAGGTGGATGTATGCGTTGCCAATACCAGAACGTGGAATGGTGCTGAAGGGCAATGTGAGGACAACATCTGATTTGTTGCCCTCTGTACCACCAACCACCCATGCAATGGTACGACAGGTGGCCAGCATGTGTATGTGGCGTGCTGTGGCACACAGAAGCCCAACAAGGGTGCCAGGAAAGGCATGGAGGCCATCATTGTGTGCGTGAAGCACGTTCGTGAGGATGTGCCCCAGTGCCATACAGAACGGTCCAGTCATGGGTGCACGAATGCAGTGCCACACGTGCAATGCAGTGCCACCCATGGGTAGTGTGATAGATGCAGCTGTGTGGTGGTCAAGGTACACAATGTCCGACAACAGGCTAGCAGTGAATATAGTGGGCTGGTGTGGAGACACATACCAAACAGGTTGGCGGGACATAACAGCTAGGGACATCGGAAGGTGACATTGGGCCAGTGTCCCAGGACATAACGTGTGCATGTCAGTACCATGTATGTGTCCACAGGGACACTCGATGTCCATGTATGGATTGCAACCCTGTAGTGAGTGAGAGTGTGTATTGTTGGTAAGTACACCATCGCCTGGCACGTTGCCAACATTATCTCGGTCTGCAATGCCTGGGTGACTATTGTATGTGACATTGAATGTGGATGTAGCCAAACAACACAGACATACCACCACACTGCCTGAGGCCCACACTGCAATGTGCGGCAGTCATGTGTAGGTAGCTAGCCTTAGAGCATGTGATGGACCACGAGGACCCACCATGGCTGACAAGTGATGCACCCCACACATGTGAATATACACCACCATGCAACAGCCTGCACATGTGCCCATACATCAGATGTGCATGGAACATGACCACCACTATGGCGTCTGTGAAAAGGTCAGTACCGCCATGTCTCTGTGTGGAATAGCATGGTCCCTACCATTGTGTACATGCTACGGAAGTGCACTGTGGTATGTGTCAGCATATGTATGTACACTGTCCATCTGCGGTGTCATGCCATTAACAACTGCTGTCAGCAGACATCAGTAGTACTGGCTGTAGTACACATGTTCCGTGTAGGCTGCGATGGGTGCGTGTCCAGGGTGTGGCTAGCAAGGCCGTGAATCATATGTGTTCATCCACCAAAGGGGGGATAACCCCAGGTTTAACACACCAGACACATGGAGGTATTGTGCATGCTGAGGGTAGTGTAGGTATGGTATGTGTTGTGTAATGTGTCATCCAGCTGGGTGGAGTGCATGCCTCAAGCATGTGTAGGTACATGGGTGTCCATTCTAGGGAAGTGTGGGTTGCTGTCAGCACATGGCAGTATCAGCTGTCTGAGGCCCAATGTACAGTATAACAACACAGACAGCATGTAACCTGTGGTGTACAATGTAAACTCTGTTGCGTGTTACAATGTGTCTAGCAGTCACAAACATGGGTATCTGCACATTGAGCACCTATGATGCATTGTGTTCGGCAAATGTCCAGGATGTGTGCAAAACACCGTGTGATGTGGGATCCCCTCACCTGTGTGTGTTGCAGTCCAGGTATGTGCCTGGGAGGTACGATCCGTGTACAATCTGTACTTGCAGGTGTGCTGCGCAGAGCATGGAGGCAGGTCCCAGTCACTGCAGATAAATGTGAGTGGTGCACTAGTGTGTGTGCCTTGCTTGTGTGCAGCACAGTGGAAGGTGCAAGCATTGTCCCACACGACCCCATGCCGTGCCTGCCTGTTACAGCCCTGCTGGAGACAGTCATGTGACACCGCCACAGAGGCAGTATAGCATGTGAAGATGTACATGTGTGCTCTACACCCCAGGCAGATGGCCGCAGGTCATGTGTGCCACAGCAGTGTGGTCGACCAGGACTGTCATAGTGGTCAGATACCACATGCCTGTATAAGTACAGTATGAGCATAGGCAACAGTTGCAGTGACACAGTAGGTCAATGTACAGTGTCCCTGTGTTCAGACCACTGCCTACTGTACACTTGGCTAGACACACACCCAGAGGGTGAATATACAGTGAGCCATCACATGTCCCAGTACACGTAGCCTGTGTAATGCCATCACAGGGCGGTCACAATAACACATTGTATGAGAGATATGTTGTACCAGGTGATGTGTCATGTGTGCATATGTTGAGTTGCACAGCTGTTCACGTCCGCAACATATCAGTGCATGATGCCTAGTGTAACATGATGTGTGGAACTGCACTGTGATCCACAACAGGGTCATCTGAGACAGGTGTGTTGTGAATGGTGTAACCCATGGTTCCACGGGATATACAGGTGCTGTTGGCTGCCATGCTGGGGGCCACCAGTGGTGCCTACAGTGGTCATACAGACATACTGCACACATTGTTCTGGCAGGAATGTCCATTGTTGTAGATGATGTGTTACTACGTGAAGGTAGGTGTGTGTTGTGAATGTTACCCATCCAGATGTGACCATCAGGTGCAGTCATGGTTGTCGACAGCATCACACCCATCCACAGCTGTCAGCACCCTGTCCCCAGAATGGGTGTCAGCCACCCTCGTACTGTGTGACCTATGTGCAGATGGCAGAAAACCTACTACTGGCTGGCTAACAGTGTCATCTAGGAAGGATATGTGATGGCTGGAATATGCTGTTATAATGTATAATGATGGTATCCCAATGAAGTACATGGAATCACATACAGTAAGCCATGGCTGGCATGTAAACCATGTACAACAATGACTGTGTGACAGACACAAACAATGCGGAACCATGTTGAACATGCACCCATGAGAACACCAAATGAGGTATGTTGCACATATCGATGTACAACTGTCAGCTATGGGCACAGCATGGATGCAGACGCATATCCCCCACAGGCAGTACCACACCATGTAGGTAGGGGGTCATTGCATGACTACATGTGACAGTTGCTGTACCGCCACATGTACTGCATATCCATCATATAGGGGTAGCAGTGGTACGTGACTGTTGGACATGCCTGTACATATGACCATGTCCCACAGGATATGTGTTACGTGTGTACAACACCTGTTGTACCGTCATCAAGCTGTGAAGTGTATGGCTGCCAGTGTACCTGTGTGACATGTTGTGCAATGGGTGCAAAGGTACGCAGTAGTGCATTGCATGCCCACATGTCCCACACAGGTGCATAGCCTGAACATACAATACAAAGAGGGTGTTGGATCATAGCAACCCACAAGAGGAGATGGGTACAGGTGGCAACCCACTACCACCTGTCCGGGTAAGGTGTGCATGTCCATGACACATTAGCACATGAGATGTTAGCAGTACAGCTGTACAGGGCGGCATGCATATTCGATCACTAATACCCCTGTGTGTTCCACCACTGGCCTGTTGACAGACAGACACCAACACAATGTGCAGCATTGACATGTGCACAGCACATCACTGCTGGCTACTGTAGAACAGGTTTACCGTGTAGACACATGCACAGAACATCTGCGCCAGCCACACTCAAACACGTTATGTGTTGAACCCCACCATCATTGTAGCCCATGCCACAGAGAAATGTTCATGCATCTGTGTATGTACGGTGGGAATGTCCCTGGCCTAGCAGTATAGCTGTGTCAGTGTTGCGAACAACATACTGAATGGGCTGGGTGTGTGAGGTGTGCGTCATACATGTATGGTCCGATGGATGATACCATCAGTGCCCCCACTATGTGAACATCCCTGTCCCCATACATGGATACCTATGCTATGCCCAACACCACGGCCCCTGTGGGAGGGATGGTGCTGTGTGGTGCACCTGCTGACATGGCGGTGGCAGCAGGCACTGGATGTAGACATATGTGGTACCCATGTCAGGCCAGGCTACCATCCATGTGCACAGGATATCAGTGTGTGGGCACATACAGCACTGTGTTGAACAATTTCACAGCACATAGCACCTGTCAGGGGTAATGTGTATGCATGGATGTGCGATACCAGCATGCACCATACACACCCCCATCAAAAAGCATGCTGCCTACCTTGCAGAAGGCCATTGTCCACACCATGATGATAGACATGTGTAATGTCCATATACACATAGCAATGACATATGGAATGGACAGCCACCCACCCAATATCAGTACCCCCCAGGTGGGACACATCCCTGTGCCATGTATGTGACATACCCTGTCATACCATGCAGCCCTGTCCAGTAAGGCTGCACGTGCTATCACAGTCATACATGGTGCGATGGCCAAATGGCACTTGCACTATCAACCGTCCAGAGCAGTAATGTGGCACTAATGCACCTTGTGGTGTCACGGGTGCTGTGTGTTGGCGTGTACAACGTGCGCGCACACATGCTATGTATGACCATCCCTGCTAATGTCATATGATTACACAATGTCCCATGTGTATCACATGTGCAATACAGGTGAGCCATGGCAGGTTGTCCAACACCTGTACAGTGCTGTGTAGATGTACATGGCACAACACATGCATGTACAGGTGTCCACGTGTATGTGTGCAGTGCCACTGCTGACATCCATAATGGCTGCGTCTGTGATGCCTAGTGACATATACACAGCATCCAGGTGAACAGTAGAACTGTGTGCACATTGGGACACGTGCCAACTGGTATGAACACAGGTGCAGGCAGGTACACATGTCCACAGCAGGTTACCATCAACATGGTGTGTGTACAGTGTGATGAGTTGACACACAGATATGATATGATACCCGCTGCTTAACGGTGTGACAGCAACACATCAGCTGTGTTAGTGCCATGATGCATCGCAGAGATTACTGTGCAGATGTCGTACATGTCATAGCAATGTATGTCCAGCGGTATGCCAGTACATCAGTGTAAATGTGACCTGTCACCATCATTATGTCTTACAGATAATGCCATGTTCACGGCTGCCAGCCTTCAGCCGCCAGGAGGATGACGTAATCATACCGTTGCTCCATGACAACCATGACCTGCTATTCAGCCATGTTCCACAGCAAGCAAAGCAGCGGGATGACCTGTGGCAGGATATGCGCAGGAGGGTGAATGACGTGGGTGGCAACAACCGCACCTACCAGCAGATACGCCGACACTGCATGGACCTAATACGGCACGCGAAACAGCATGCCGCCACAATTGCCAGAGAATAAGGTGGAACAGGTGGTGGGCCATCAACCCAGCACCCACTCACACACACAGAGGAGCTCCTGGCCAGTCTGGGGACACCCAGGGAACATCATGCAGAAACACTCGCTGCCATCGTGGAGGTGGGTGTCTCCCAACCAACGAGCCTGGAGCTGCCTGGTAAGTCAGTCTTGCATATGTGTATGATAACTGACATAGGTGTGGGTGTCACAGTACACCACATAATGTACCAACACATGCCAGGTATATGGCCACACAAGCCGCATACTACAGTATGCTACGTTGTGTTTGCAGACATGTGCATAACACATGCTACCACACAGGTACATGATGTGACATGCACAGTGCTTACTGTGGCTACAGTCATGGATAATGTTTATACTGTTGTGTCGCCCCTATACAGGTACCTCTGGCATGTCGCACAGCCATGGGTCCGTCGCAGGTGAGACTGTTGTTAGTAACAGGCATGTTACAGTGTATAGATATTCGCCATGTGGCCAGGTATGACATGCACACCTGGGTTCTGCTCCAGTCACGGTATACAGGTTGCACCACCTGACACACATGCCACCCATGTACAGTAGATACAACCGTTAGTATACACCGGCATGAAACCACAGAACCCGTCGGTGTGATATGTGCAGTCAGCTATGCATACAATGGTGGAGGTGTTCTACAATGGCTGCATATGTAGTATGCATTGGAATGCCATTTGTGGTACGCACACAGTACCACATAGTGAGCTGTGATCTGGCCAGCACACAGGTGTTACCAATGTGACATATGCCCCTGCATTGTGTGTACACGTTGTGACATGGCACATGACATGTCCCACGCACGTGGTGTTCTGTCTGCAATATTGTCACACCATGACATGACCTACGCCTGACATAGCAGACATCCACACTGTCTGCATAGACCTCTGGATTGTGACACCTCAGACTTGTATGGGTGTATGTCACATGGGCCACCACAGGGATGGGTACACAATGCCCATCACACACAATTGTCCATGACCCAGTCAAACATGGCCATGGGTGATACCTACAGGCATGTTGCCACACAGTACATCTGGAGTGGATAGACACCGTTGCACATTGTCCACACATAGTGCAATCATAGCTGTAGTGGACCACCTGTACATTTGATGTGGTACACCAGACAACCGGAATGCCTGTCTGCAGCCACTGGAGGTGCCACCAATGTCTACCATATACGTGCTGTGGAACAGCATGACTGTGTTGCAGACATGGCAATGCAATGCATCCATGTTATGCATCACACAGAAACATACCTGTGTCCTGCTGCCATGCAGTGGCACAGTGCCTATACTCCCCACTGTATAGCTATGTACACGGCTCACACCAACCACACCTGCACAGACATCTTTGTTACACATGCATTCTATCTGTAGCCTGTACACATAACACTGCACTGTGACGTCCAGTATGATGCGGTGCATGTGGTGGGACACCATTGTCACATGTCCACATGTTATCACACATGTTAGCGGAGTACATGTCAAAGTGACGCCAGCCATGTGTACTGTTAACCTGCCTGTGGCCACACGGTGTATCACAGTGATGCATGCAAACTACCATGAATGTGTGTACTGAATGCCTACTGAAATGACACCTGCTTGATGTAGTGTGCACACCAGGGCAGTACGCATACTACCACTATTAATGTCTGGCCTTCACTGAGCTGTGGTGTGGGAATGCTGCATGCCATCTGCAATATCACATGCATGATGTATCTGCGTGTGTGTGTGTCTGCATGTGTGTGTCAGCGTGTGTGTGTGTGTGTGTGTGTGTCTGTGTGTGTGTCTGCGTGTGTGTGTCTGCGTGTGTGTCTGCGTGTGTGTAATGTATCTTACGGTATGTCTTTGTATTCACAGGTGGTGTAGGTGCGTTCCCCTCCTATGGTCCATCTGATGCTAGTGTCCCCACAGATACTAGCGGTGATGACCATATGCATGAGGCACAGGCAGGGTTGTCAGGGGCAGAAGCTGTGCCATTGGTTACCATCCCACCTATGTCCCCTTCATCTCCGCACATGGTTCTGATGCCGACACATACCACATCACCGTTGCCCATAGAGGAAGGACAGTCAGCGTCTGTTGGCATTGAGCAGGAATGTGTGGTGGCTACAGAAGGTGCGGGTACACACCATGTTGCCAGTGTAATAACTGGTGATGTGCCACACAGGCATGTGGCTGGTGCTGCTCGTAGGAGGACCTCTGGCAGACATGCACCTGCTGTACAGGGTGCAGCAGCTGGTATCACCAGACGCATGTTCCAGACTGTAATGGCGGCACAGACACATGCTGAACGGCAGAACCAAGAAGGGCAGAGGCTGCAGAGGGCCGCAATCCATTCCCTAAATGAGAACATCCAGTCATTGGCGAATGCTCAACAGCAGATTGCTAATGTTCTGGATAGGCGATTAGGTGAGATGGTTGGAGTCCTCGACCGAGGCATGTCAATCCGCGAGCGTGAGCTGTCTGTGCTGGAACACCTGGTAGGGGTGAGGCGTAGGACACGTGGCCATAGGCCAGCAACACCACCTAGTGTAGGTCGACGTGTGCGTGCCACCTCTCATGCCCACTCACACAGTGTCGGTAGCAGCAGCAGTGCCGCTGGTGCTACACCAACCACACCAGGACACAGCAGGCCACGTGGACATGGCCCTGGCCGGTCCCAGCATGGACACGGTTCCAGCGGACATGTGTCATCGGAGAGTGACCACTCCACACCTCTACCCGGTAGTGCCTGTGCGACCCCAGGCAGGCACGGGTCAAGTGGCTGCAGACGGACACAGTGAGCGATACAACCTGCACTGTACAGTCTGGGGCTGCCAAGTATACCCCGTGTAGGCATCACAGATGGCTGAACTGTGTACACACATACCCACACACAGCAGACACAACTGTAGGGCTCCACCACATCCACATGCATTCTGCACAGTCATGCCCAGTAAATGCACCAGCCCTTACACACACACATGATGTCATCCATTGGTACAGCCTATGCCCCTGGCACACATATCACCCTGTGCATATGATGAAGCCTCTGCCGCATCACTGTCATCCACACCATCAGTGCACAGTTATGCAAATATATTCTGATGCACAGGGTGGACAAGATAGTGAGAGGTGTATGTGATACCTGTGTACGCATAGTGTGTGATGTGTATGTTGCAGTGGTTGTGTATGACAAGTGACAGGTGTGTATGTGACGTGGGTTGTGTACTGTCATCATGCAGCAGACATACAATGTAGTGCAGGTGCAGCATACATTGAGCTGTGTACACGGTATGTGTGACGGTTACATGTGTAGCACCATGTTGGTTCTGTTAACCTGTATGCCTCATATGGTGTACTTGCATGTGCCTACTGGGAGCACTGTTATCATTCTCCCACGTGTAGCTGTGGGTTACCCACAGGCACATCTGGCAATATCAGCACACCACAGGTACCCACAACCTGCCTGGACACCTACATAGGTACATAGGTGCATAGGTACATACCAGGCTATGTGCCCTACGGCATGTGTAAGCCTAGCCAGAGTGTGTGTGGCTTTCACCACCCCTTAGGATGAGGATACTATATCCATTGGTCTGCTGTCCCTCTGTCCAGCAGTGACACAAAGATGATGCCTAGGGCATACCTACGATCTCCCATCCACACGTCAGGATTACTCTTGGACAGAGTCAGTGAGGGGCTCTGCTTCACAAGGGCTGGGAATCTGTTCCATGGTGTAGGGAGTCTCTGGGCGATGAACCTGTCCCTCCAGCACTTCCTATTTATGTCCGTGTTGAGGTTTCTGTCAGTTGCTCCCGTGCCCGTGGTTGTTTGGATCCTAGGAGGTGGAACATGTCCATGACACCCAGGTCGGACATGGCCGTGTATGTCAGGCACAGATCACCTCGGAGCAGACGGTATGAGAAGGTATACAGCCGGAGTCCCCTCAGTCGGGCAGCGTGTGACATATGTTTCAGCACCTTTATCCCTGTGTTGTGGAACGTTTGAGGTCCTTCCGAGTGCTGCAGGTGTCAGGTTAGGTACATTCCAAATGTGGCGTTGTACCCAATCATTGGTCTGATGTGTGAAGAGTACAGGGGTACAATGACCTCCCCTGATGTGGATGTGAATCCCTTCATGACCAGGTGGGCACAGTGGAATGTCTTCCCAACCACATTGGCAATGTGAGTGTCAATAGAGGTTACCGACAGGTTTGGTACCCTTATCCCTGATCATGTCCACCATGTTTAATGGATTACCACCTATGTGGTAATTCGGGGTGAACATGTCTTTCCCAAAGGGTAGGTCTATACCTTCCCTGACATGTAGCTTCAGGCCATGGCTCTGGCACCAGGTATCCATTTCTATGAGACCTCAGGTGGATGTCCGTGTCTGATGGGGTGTTGAGTATGGTGGCCGGTTTGCAGTCATCTGCATACCTTGTCTGCCACAATCCCCCTATGTTTGCATTCACATCGGAAAGTTGAATGCCGAACAGGAGGGGGCCCAGGACTGAGCCCTGTGGGCCACCACTCGGGACCAGCTTGGAGTCTGACATGGCACCAGGAACACTAACCCGGTGGGTTTTGACCTCCATCCGGTTGGCAAACCATCGTGTGACATATGTCTCTACATCTACGCTGGTGAGCCTTTCTATGATGCCCGCATGGAGTGTGGTTCAAACGCTGTCGCCAGGTCACGGTAGTCTGTGCAAACCGACGTACCCCCATCAATGGCCTTAGTGACTCCTCCAAACAGGTCAACCAGGTTCGGGAGGCAGGATCTGCCCTTGACTAAGCTGATGTGGGTATGTTCCAGTATTTGTCGTTCCCCAATGTCTTTATTTATGGGCTCCATTATGGACCCCTCCATAGCTTTGCAGACAAGGCTTGTCAAGCTTATAGGGCAGGGATGTACAGAGTCCATAGGAGCACTACCTTGGTGGAGTGGGACCACAGTTGCCGTATGCCATCCATCGGGTACGTAGCCTGTAGTAAGGCTAAGATTAAACAGCAGCCTTATGTGCGGGGTGAGGCCCTCATTGAGGTTGTGTAGCACACAGCTGGGGACACCATCTGGTCCCATTGATGCTGTGTTCACTGCTTTACAGATATCAGCTCTCACCTGGGCATTCGAGATGTTTGGGAGGCTAGACTCTGGTGGGATAGATACGTCCCCTCTTGGGGGGGGTAGATGTATGCACGGAACCTGTCTGCCAGTTTGTTGGCAATGTCTGTGGGTTCAGTGATCATTGTACCATTCTGGACTAATTCCGAGCATAACTGTGTGCTTCCACCCATGTTCCTACCATAGCTGAGGAAGGCCTTATGGTTGTCTTATGTGCCCTTTGCAAGTCCAGTCCCACAGGCGGCCTTGGATGATTGTATGAGTGATCATATGTTAACGCCAGTATTAATCAGTGATGCCTTCCCTGGTAGTGATATTGCTCTGTCATGTAGTAGCTTTCACCTCTTGTTGTACGGTTTGTTAATGGCTGGGGTCCACCAGACCATGTGCTGCCTTTGGTGGACAAGGTCCTGATGTTATCAGGGATCGCTTGATCCAGACATTCCTGGGGGTGCTCATAGAAGACATTTGTAAGGGTTTCAGCAGCGTGGCCTGTGTTTACCACTGGCATGGAGGCCTTGTAGGGTACCACACCAGTCGTATAACATGTGGGGTTCGCTGTGGAGAGGTCTTCACTGTGGTCTCCCTTGCCGGTGGTGGGTGCAGGATGCGGATCTCCAGTGAGTTCACTATATGGTCTGACCTCACCGTTGAGGGATGTACATCCTGTGTGGAGCATGTCATCCCCATGTGTGATGATCAGGACTAGTATAGTTCCTCCCCTTGTGGGTATGGTGCATGGTTGTTCCACAGCATTCGGGTGTATGAACACCTGGAACCTTTGGTGTAGGGTGTTGTGCCCTGGGTAATGTTCCCGGTCTATGCATGGGTGGTTGATGTCACCCAATATGATGGTGTTGTGAGAGCATTCATACTCCCCAGTGTCTTCATGAAGGCTGTGCGGGTATCCTGGGTTTGGGAGGGTGGTCTGTAGCATGCAACAAACTGTAGGGCAGTCCTACCCATGGTTAATTGCACCTGGATGGTCCCCGCTGCTACGTGCATTTCTGCCAACCTGGAGGTGTGGGTATCCTTCATGGAAATGGAGACTCCCCCTCCTTCTGTGTTCGGTCCGGGTTATGGTCCTGAACGCGTGATATGAGGTATGACCTGATAGTGCTGGGGTGCTCTCAGGAGCCCTGAACAATGTTTCAGTCACAGCACTGACATCGATGTCCTCCATACTGAGGAGGGCATTTGAGGGCATGCAGCTTGGGCGTAGACTACTGGCACAGAGCAGTATTACCCTTTCTTTTCTCCAGGTTTCTAGTCTAGGGTGGTAGGTTTATCATTCCAGCCTTGCCTGCAGTGGGCACTGTGGGGGTGGCAGGAGCCTTAGCCGAACTCTTGAAGACCAGGGGTGACAGGTGCGAGCCATCCCTTGTGAAGGGGCGTGGCATGCCAAGCATGTCATCCCAGGCAAGAGGAATTTGGATCCCCTCAGACTGACACCGGTAACCAGGCACATTATCAAGGGTGATCATTTGGAGCCAGTATAGTGGCATCATACATGATGAGGGTGGGATACTGCCCAGGGTCAGGGACATGCTGGCCTGGGCTACACAATCTGAGAGCCCCTCTATGTCTCCTTTCATGTATCCCAGGGTGGTATGTCTCCGGTCGTTGACACCAGCATGGACAATGACTGCGTCATACTTGTACATGCTGCGGAGTGACCTGTGTGCGTGTGTTATGTGGCGGATTCCAGCACCCGACAAGCAGCCTACTGTGATCATTCCCTTGTTCAGTCTGGTGGGTGGGACGTTGGTGTGTCTGACTGTGGCGTCACCCATTACAAGTGTGTCTGGCATTGTGTGTGGCCTTTGGGGCTGTGACTGTTTAGCACAGTGGCGTTGAGAACTATGTGTTGCATGTCCTATGTCTTGTGGAGGCAGTTGCTTGGGTGTCTGCTTCAGAGGCCTCGTTAGGTTCGTTACATGTTTTAACAGTGCCTCCAAGTATGTCTTAGTGTGTTCATGTGTTTGTTTAGCATTTGTGATAGTTACATGTGACACTGGGTTTGTGGTGTGCATGGTGTCCTTCCCCTCCCGTTTGGTCTTGCCGGTCATGGTTTGCGAGAGCTCAGCCCTCTGTCTGGCTATATAGTTGCATCTCTCACATATATTATGTTTAGTGGGGGAGGTGCGGCTTGTCCGTGTCCATGAGGCACCTGTAACATTGCCCAGGACGCCCAGATTCACCATCTGAACAGGAGAGGTCACTAGCAATTGACCCTTCAACATGCCAGAGAACGTGAATGCATTTGCTGTGTAACTGGGTCAGAAGGTACCTATAGGGAAGTGGGTACTCAAGGGGATTCTAGGCTAGTGTAGTACTCCATCTAGTATACATGTACTTTACCTATGTAGGAATTCTATGGGAGCAGGTGCAGAGCTTTTGTGATAGAAAACAGACAGTTGAGATTGCAAGAACAGAGGTTCTACATGTAAACCTGTGGAGCACGGAGCCAAATATAGTGTAACATTGCTTACACGGTACATGACGCACATGTCCACACATATACTGCACCTGACGCCTGTGGTCGGTGCCACAGGCTACGGTGGACAGAGACATCACATACATGGCATGACACAGTACAGGTATGCTGACATTCTGCAGGTGTCGTACACAGTGTGCTGGCAACTGACCGCAGGTGTCACCTGTCAGCTGTGGTGCACGGTGTGCAGCAGTTGGATGCTGTACCAGTACAGGAATATGTCCGCAATCACGGGGCATACACCACTATGGCACACACCCCATTGTGTGCAGATGGGGACACCTGCCTGTGTGGTCAGCACCCTCACAATACAATGCACCCACGCGCCATGTCACAGGGGGTGGTCTTGCACAGGTGGCCAGTAAGGCTCACAAGTATGGCATTGACAGGGCTGTACAATGCAGCACCAGTACGGGATGGTCACCCTGTGTGGTTAGTGTCCAGTCACAACACTATATCTGCATACACCCTCACAACAGGCAGCAGACATACACACATGTTGACACACTGACATGGTGGTGACCACACATGTCTACACGGAGGGACGACATGTTGCATGTACTGCACCATCCACATCCATGCACCCCACACTGAGGTATGTACAGATCTCTACCATGGTGTACAGTGATGTGTGGCACGTGGCACATAGTCCCCCTGATCTGTGGCATACATGGGCACACATTCCTGCACACATGTTGGTGCTAGGAATGCCACACCCGCTATATGGGATATGTGCAGGCGTGCAGCGGTATGTAGTGCATCCTGTGTACCACCACTGTATCTGGCAGCTGTGCCAATATATGCACTTGGGAGGTGGTAGGGGCTACAGTGGCCATGTGACATATGGTCGATGACACATGGCCGATGGGTATGCATTATGGCAGCGCTGTCATGTAAAGGTGACATAGCAGACTGTATGCACATGGCAGGGTAGGATGGTGTGTGACACACCTGTGACCAGTACCTGCACACATGCATGTGGACAGGTGTTTAAACACATGGTGTACACACATACCGCCATGCGTGCTGTTACTATGCCACCATATGACGGCCCCCATGATGGGTATGCATGTGGTAGGGGTTTGCAACTGTGTTATGGACATCGGACACAGCTCATGCATGACTGCACCGTGCACAGTACATGTGTCACATGTATCCCCTGTTGCCATGTGTGTATGCATTGCTACGTTGTGACATGTGTGTCGACATACATGGAACATGGACTGTGGTATGGTATCACAGCTGTCACAGGCAAACTCTACAAGGGTATGTGTCCCAGTCAACACCGCTACACCCTGTAGGGGGTGCATACCACAGACATGTGTCCACCTTCCATTCGTGTGTGTATTAAAGCGTACGCCAGTGTTATGCATGTGGTACATCACAGGCTTCGTATGTGTCCTGTGTGCAGTCCATGCACACAGCCAGGCAATCACATATATGACATATCCAGACTTTGTTTCACTGTGGTACAGCTGCAGTCATGTATCATATCTGTGTCAGGCCCGTGGTATGTGTGGAGCACGCCTGTCCATGTATACCAATATGGGTGGACTACATCACACCTGTGGGATCATTGATAGTACATGTGTACTCTGCATGACGGACGTACACCGCCACATAGACTTGTGGACATATGTCACATGCTGTTGCTGGACCGTGAGGCATACTGCTGCACCGATAACATGGTGCTGGCATGGCAGCTACAGTGTTCACTGCAGTGTGTACATGTTCAGCCTGCACCCGTGACGCCTGTGCTGTCATCTGTGTGTGTACGTGTAACTGCATGTGTGTCCACCCTGTGCGTGTGTACAGGTTTACCTGGCCGTGACATGCGGTGTGCGCACTCCGTCTGCATGCCGGACAGCGCGTAGCACATACTAAGTGTGTGAGCATGCCCGGGTTGCTGTTGTGTGGGTGGACACACACGACGGTCCACAATCTGCCTTCCATGATTTCACCCCATGTGTATGCATGTCTGCACTGTGCAGATTCTAAGTGTCTGAGCATGCCCAGTAAGCAGCTGTGTAGATGGACACACAGTACAGTGCACACCGCGCCCGTCTGCGTTGATACCCTGTGTGCATGTCTGTTTCCCCTTCGCAACCGCCACGTCTGTGGCATGGCCGGGTTGCTGTTGTGTGGGTGGACACACACGATGGTCCACAATCTGCCTTCCATGATTTCACCCCATGTGTATGCATGTCTGCACTGTGCAGATTCTAAGTGTCTGAGCATGCCCAGTAAGCAGCTGTGTAGATGGACACACAGTACAGTGCACACCGCACCCATCTGCGTTGTTACCCCGTGTGCATGTCTGTTTCCCCTTCGCAACCGCCACGTCTGTGGCATGGCCGGGTTGCTGTTGTGTGGGTGGACACACGACGGTCCACAATCTGCCTTCCATGATTTCACCCCATGTGTATGCATGTCTGCACTGTGCAGATTCTAAGTGTCTGAGCATGCCCAGTAAGCAGCTGTGTAGATGGACACACAGTACAGTGCACACCGCACCCGTCTGCGTCGATACTCCGTGTGCATGTCTGTTTCCCCTTGGCAACCGCCACGTCTGTGGCATGGCCGGTTGTTGTTGTGGGTGGACACACACGATGGTCCACAATCTGCCTTCCATGATTTCACCCCATGTGTATGCATGTCTGCACTGTGCAGATTCTAAGTGTCTGAGCATGCCCAGTAAGCAGCTGTGTAGATGGACACAGTACAGTGCACACCGTACCCGTCTGTGATGATACCCCGTGTGCATGTATGTTACCCCTTCGCGACCGCTAGGTGTGAGGGCATGGCCAGTACGCCATTCGGGGGTACACGCTACAGTCGGCACCGATGTCTGCTACTAGGCGTGTAGCCATGGCCAATGACATCCTGCATAGCCATGGTGACCGTCCAGGTGAGTCATATGTGGTTGGTATGCCACAATGGCTGCCTACATCGTGCACGCCGGATGCCCTCTCATAGGGTATACTGTCTGTGGTGCATCCCGTATCCATGTCGTGATGTTGTGCTCCGTAGTTAGTTGGTATTCCCGAGTGCAGCACTACCGTGTAACTGTACGCCCACCTTGGGATGGTAACATGCTGTGTGACTGCGCACTCTGTCTTCATTCCCTATCGGCTGCCTTGCCTCTGCAGATGATATCACCCACCTAGGGGTATGCCTCCTGACAGTGCTGTGCTCAGTAATCTCGGTAGCGCGTTCTGTAAATGCATCATGCTGTAGTGTGTTCATGTAGGTAGGTGTAGGTTCAACTCCAGACCCTTCCCCGTGTGTGTGTGTGTGTTTCCAGCTGCCTCTGCAGATGGTCATGCCTTTAGATGCTTCGCAACACATACCTTGGCTATTGTCAGCTATTCCTTTACGGATGATGTCACCCACCTAGAAGTATGCCTCTGACAGCGCTGTGCTCAGTAATCTCGGTAGCGCGTTCTGTAAATGCATCATGCTGTAGTGCGTTCATGTAGGTAGGTGTAGGTTCAACTCCCGGCCCTTCCCCGTGTGTGTGTTTCCATATGCCCTTGGTGAGAGTAGTTCCTTTAGTCGCTTCGCAACACATACCTTGGCTACTGTCAGCTATTCCTTTACAGATGATGTCACCCACCTAGAAGTATGCCTCTGACAGCATTGTGCTCAATAATCTCGGTGGCGCATTCTGTAAATGCATCATGCTGTAGTGTGTTCATGTAGGTAGGCGTAGGTTCGACTCCCGGCCCTTCCCCGTGTGTGTGTGTGTTTCCTGATGCCCTTGGTGAGAGTAGTTCCTTTAGTCGCTTCTCAACACATACCTTGGCTATTGGCATCTATTCCTTTACGGATGATGTCACCCACCTAGAAGTATGCCTCTGACAGTGCTGTGCTCAGTCATTTCGGTAGCGCATTCTGTAAATGCATCATGCTGTAGTGTGTTCATGTAGGTAAGCGTAGGTTCGACTCCTGGCTTTTCCCCATGTGGGTGTGAGGTGTGTGTGTTTCCAGATGTCCTTGGTGAGAGTAGTTCCTTTAGTCGCTTCTCAACACATACCTTGGCTATTGGCATCTATTCCTTTATGGATGATGTCACCCGCCTAGAAGTATGCCTCTGACAGCGCTGTGCTCAGTAATCTCGGTAGCGCGTTCTGTAAATGCATCATGCTGTTGTGTGTTCATGTATGTAGGTGTAAGTTCAACTCCCGGCCCTTCCCCATGTGTGTGTGAGGTGTGTGTGTGTGTGTGTTTACAGCTGCCCCTGTAGAGAGTAGTTATTTTAGACGCTTCGCAACACATACCTTGGCTATCGGCGTCTATTCCTTTACGGATGTTGTCACCCACCTAGACGTGTGCCTCTGACGGTGCTGTGTTCAGTGGTCCACGTAGAGCATTCCATACCTGTGTCATACTGTTGTGCGGTTGGGTAGGTGGGGGTAAGTTCAATCCCCATGCCTGCCAGCTGTGTGTGTGTCTATGCTCCCAGCCGCATGGGTTCATAGGTTATGGCTTTAGAGTTTCCGCAGAACACTTATATCCTGCCACCATCTCTGTGTTTGTGGATGGTGAGACGCAGCTCGTGGACTGCCTGTGTGCCTGCTGTGGTTGGCGACCTCTGTAGCGTGTTCTCCACGTGCGCCCTGCTGTGGTGTGGTTGGGTGGTGCTGTGTACGTTACACTCCCGGCCTTGCCACATGTGTCCGTCTGTATCTCTCGATGTATATATACATACTTATGTTGTGCCCATAGCGCTGCTCTTGCATGGACAGCTGTCTGTCCCATGTATCGCATATTTGCACGGCTGACACATAGAACTGTGGTACGATGCATATCCACTTATTGTCCATGCAACGTCCGTATTCCAGCATGCCCTAGAGACATCTGCTGGATATCGTGGCAGACAGCTATCCTTGCTGTACTGACACTGTACCCGTACACGCCATAAACCTTGTGTATAATTGCCCGTTTATGGTGTGTATATGTCTATCTGAGCTGTATGCATGGTCGTGTGTATGTCCCGCTATAGCCGTCTGTGCAGGTGTCGCCACTATGGGTAATCCTTGTAGACCGCTGTTTCATGTGCACTTCAGCACATACCTGCAGACTGTACTACCCCTCCTACGGCAGCGGCCTTAGATCAACCGCTGCCCTAGGCGATAGGGCTCCATGGCGCCCACCACCACAACACATGGTGCCCCCATCCTGGTGTACCTACATGACATACCTACTAGAAAGGTGGCCCTGCTAGTGCGGCGCCCTAGGCAGCTGCCGGATTGGCCTATGCCTACAGCCGGCTATGAGCACATCACAAGGCATACTTTTACATTCAGTGTTTTACAAAGGCTAGATTTTAATACCAGAGGGGGGGAACTTATCAACTATACTTTAGAATGCGGATTGAGATGGATTATTAGGTGGAGAGTTGACCACACACCAGGGCTGAATGATGAAGCACAGATTAAGCCTCTTTTGAGAAGCAGGTGGCTTAAACCCAAATAACAGGAATGTAGTTTAGGTACAGCTATACATTTAACACCCATTAGTCCACTCTTTCAGTTGTTTACCACTGTATTACATTGATATAATATACATATTTTCTATATATATTGTTAGATCTTTGATTGATGAGTATTAGGCATAGTACAATATCATATAATACATGTTTTAATAGGATGTTTTTGAAGATGTTAATATATGTGTGTGTAGTTAACATTGCGTCTGCGCTTTATATGCTGGGGTTAATTGTTCATTGTTTGATGAGAAATTGACCAATGAAAGTGTAAGGAGGGATATTTAAAGCCTGGATGCTTTTATGTTATGTGTAAGTCTGACGGAGCCTACGGGTGAAAGCGCTTACTTGTCTATAAAGGAACCTTTTTATACCATTTGGGCACTGTCCTGGACAATTTCTACGTTGACTGTTTCATCTACCTATGTGCTGTTTGGATTGTGTGCCATAAGGTGCCAGCGGTTATTTTATGTTGATTAGGTGTATTCCATGGTCAATTGACATTAATCATATTAATTCATTAAAGGATCTTCTTTATAAGTGGGAACGCCATAGTTTAACCATCCTATGACCTTCCTAGTTGAAGTTGTTAGTGTGCCATTAGTATGTGTTCCACAGGTCGCCCATTTGTTCCACATTATGGAAGCGAGTGATCCCCATTTTGGTGATGGCAGATTGAGAACTGTGTACGCCGGTATTCACACGGCGGTCTGACTTTGTATGGGGAATGTCTAATGTAGTCCCTATCTGTATTTCCTGTGCTATGCCTTACTGCAGCTGTGTAATTCCACCAGGTTTCCAGTTATGGGTGCCATCTTGGTCGTACGCTTGTCCATCCATGGGAATTGCCTACTGGACACTGATATAGGGCTGTACACATTTCACACCTGCTTTTAGCATTATCCGGTGGATGCTTTGCATCATTAGTGGGGAGTAAGGCATGTGCTATACCCACATCCCTCCCACAGGGCGGGACAATGGATTATCTGCCAAACAACACCGAGCCCCATTTCTGCATACCCAGGATCCCATGGCTGCAACCCTCGACGGTACACATTACACATCCTTCATGTGTGCGGGACTGGGATGTGGACGCACTTCTATGGACTCGACAATCTGGGGATTTCTGTTCATATGTCCTGCATTTCATGGACACTTGTCATCAACCTTAAACACGCTGGTGGTGCATATGTCTAGCTGTGCCATAGTCACGGCTGTCATTTCTTCTGGGTCGATCGCAGCTGGTTGATATTGCGAACAGATCAATTTTTGGAGTCCTACAATCGACACCAATGTGCATATGTAAAGTGTAGAACTTGTTGGACTATCACCATCTGGACAGTGGTTTGGACTGCTGCTGTATGTTCCCCAATCGCGGATGTCTGTTTGACTACCAATATTATATATTACTTGGCCTATCTATATCCATGTGCCAGTAAGCGGAAATACAGCAAACCTTGAGTCCTGGTCATCTTCATAAAAGACATTATTGAACATAAACCATGCCAAGACAGACGATGACAAAAATGATACACTCCACAGTCAAAAGATACTGAGCTCTTTCACCCACTAACATGGGGCATCATCGGAGTACGAAATACATTAGATAGTCGTCCCTTATATACTTCCTTCAGAGTCAGTTTAAAGTCAACTAATTAATAAACTTGCTCATAGTTAAGTGGACAGTTCTCCAAGTCTTGATGGTAAAGTGACATATACAAATCGGTGTTGCATACATTACTTAATGGAAACAATAATACAACAACAATGTGTTAATATAAATACAATATTGGTCAATACAATCAGTATATTGAAACATAGTTGACAATTGTTGTGAGTAAACCTTAGAATGTAGTGTGTTGATAATGATATTGTATATCAATGTGTATAATTGTTGCATTAAGATTCCAAATCATGGAATAAATAAGTACAATTAAATGCATATTTTGTATAAATATAAATGTAAATAAGGGTCACGATGTTAAATATGAATATGACTGTATTATAACTATATCAATATGATATGGAATAAACTGTAGTTGTTTACATCTTGTTTTCAAGTGACAAATCTATGTCCATGCGTCATATATACGGGCCGTCGGACTGCTGTGTGTAGATATATACATGTGAACCCCTCGTTTCATACCTTGCTTTGTTACTGTCTGTGGATTACCTGTGTACACACATCAATTACCATGCCATACCTTTCCACTGTACAGGTTCTGGCATGGTGTACGGCTGGTTGGCCCTTAATCTTGCTGTGTGTTACATTGACCTGTGTCTATCTGGCAATTCGCTGGTGTGTCATGTGAGACCTTCTTGCTTCTATAGGGACCTGATCCCGTAATTGTGACATGCTTCCACTGGCCATATATTTCTCTGTCATCTGGGATCTGTGTGTAACCAGTCCTTTCAGGACACTTTCTATTGTTGTTCTTTTTTGGTTACATATATGAGTACTTTGGTATGTTGTGCTATTATTGTGTGTGGAGCATTTCTCCACGGGCCTCTGCTGACACTGGACATATATCCAGCTAGCCTAGCCCGGTCAACAAGTGTGAGCCAACTGAACACATTTCGTACGGGGGCACCTTCTGACAACTGGGTCGGGTTACAGATGCATAACCGTTGTCAATCCATACTACTAACACACACGTTATTCTATCCACATTCTATGTTTGTCTTATCACATAGCTTGTGTTTCTCACTATTTCTAACGGTACTTTACATGCCATTGCCCGATTCCATACTTTCAGAGGCTGACAGTTTTGAGACATACATGACTGACGTGGAGGACACAGCCTTAACATTCCCTGCTGTGAGCGGATCACACACGCACACGCGCACTTGCATTTCCTAATTGTGGGTTACGCGCAGGCGCACATGCATATCCGTATTCTGGTTACATATGTTTACTGGGTCTGTGTGGTTACGTGGTCTGTGTTAGTTGTGACTGTTCCGGTAACATATCTGTGATCCGGTTGACGGACGTGTGCGGAACGCACTTTCACCTTTACACATGTAACAGTCTTTGCGGCATGGACGCATTACGTACACGTTCACATTTATATGTTCTATAGTCGTAATTCAAATGGGACTGCATTCACGTTTGCCGGTTACTGTGACCACTACACGTTAGCTGTTCAGTCTCATTTATATGCATACCCATGGTACTTAGCTAAATTTACATATCCCCCCCCCCGCACTCATGTACGTCACAGGCATCCATTCTCCTGCTGGGAAAGGTGCGGTACTACATGTTAAACATTCCTTATTCCCTCCCGCTCATGGCCCAGGATGCATATGTCATGACCGCAGGGATATTCAGATCACAGGGGCTTATATCCCCTACGCATACAGGCCTTCGATTGTCAGGGTGTTCCTGTGGTGCTTTGGGTTTGGTCTTGTCCGCCTAGTGTACGGAACTGCCCTGACCGTGTACGAATGTCAGACGAGTCACATGGGCACGGTTTGTCCGTGTCTATGATACCATACCCCCCCCCCATTATTCCTAACTGTGTGCGCTGATTGGCCGGCATGCCCGTTGTAGATCTTGTTATAGTAATTGCACACGGTCTGGTCGAACGGACCTATTTCCATTACTAAACCTCGGTATTTATAACCTGTCTCGCTATATTACATGGGTTTAACATTGCGTGACGGCTTTCACTGAGCCACGGACATGTCCGTTGCTTAGTTTGGGGCAGTCCCGCTCTGCTACACACATTTAACATGGCGGAACAGGTTGTACAGCTCAGCAACGGGGACATCGGGCTCTCCATCGCTGTTTAGTATTGAATCGCTATGTTGACTTTGTTTCACATAGTGAGACAGTGTCGACATTGGTAACGGACATCTCGCTCAGTACGTCCGCACTGCCGCGGGTGCCGTATGTCTGCTTTGGGTGGCGGACAGGCATTATGCTATGCCATTATGTCTGGGAATATATGGTTTCTTTCCATAGATGATATGGCATACTAGCATTGACCCGCGTTTGGGTGTGGGTACTGCTGTAAGAGTGGCCTTAGGTCAAGTGGTGCCCTAGGCAAAAGGACTCCATGGTGCCCCCACCACATCACCCGCTACCCCCATCCTGGTCTACCTACACCAAATGAAGGCTGGAAAGGTGCCCCTAGTAGAGCGGTGCCCTAGGCGGCTGCCTAGTTGGCCTATGCCTAAGGCCGGCTATGTGTGTGGTCCCTTGGGCGTCGGCCTTGGGAACGCACCACGTCTGCCGTGGGTATATCTAGCATTACCCGCATCCAGGCGTGGTTTATTGCTATGATGTTCCATGTGTACGGACACGTGTGTTTGGACAACATACAATAGCTTCTGCTATTGGCATACAATGCTGTGGGTGGTGCCGGTTACCATACATATGCCTTTCTCAAAAGCCGACTTCACACTTCTAAACACTAGTGTGGTCTCCTTTAAGGCCCCTGAGCCAGTGGTAAACATTACTCAAACCGCTGAATCACTTACATATGCCTTCTACCAGCACCTACAGGACTGCATGGATCAGGCAATCCCATACAAAACTAAGACTCTTTGTACCAAAGCCAAGCATCCAGTCTGGTGGACCCCAGCCATAAACAAGCTCTACAATGAAAGGAGGTAGCTACTACAAGATAGAGCAGAATCCTTGTAAGGTAAGACACCCTTGCTCATTATATGTGAAGAACTACAAGCTCTCATGAAATCATCCAGGGCAAATTCGACAGATAAATCACCAAGGACTCGACAGACAATCATAAGGCCTTCTTTAGCTATGTTGGACACCTGGGAGGACACTCCCAGATATGCTCAGACTGGGTTCAGACTGATGTGAAGATTACTGAACCTACACACATTGCCAACATACTGGTTGACAGGTTCGGTGCAAACTTCTCCCCCCCCACATGGAGAGATATCTGTACCAGAGGATTGTGGCCCCCGGAACATCTGTAACGCACAGGTGGGAAATGCTCTCTCCAAGGCAGTAAACACAGCATCCATGGGACCAGATGGTGTCCCAGCTGTGTACTCCATGAACTCAATGAGGAATTAAACCCACAGTTAGGACAGCTGTTTAATCTTAGCCTCACCTCAGGTAACGTACCCAAGTAGTGGCGCAAGGCGACTGTAGTCCCACTTCACAAGGGCGGTGCCTCCACTGACCCTGGTAATTACTGTCCCATTAGCTTGACAAGCCTTATCTGCAAAGCCATGGAGAAGGATCATAATGGAACTCATAGATAAAGACATAGGGGACTTGCATACTTTGTATCCAACCCAGTTTGGCTTGGTCAAAGGCAGATCATGCCTTTTAAACTTGGTTGACTTTTTAGGAACAGTCACCAAGGCCATTGATGAGGGTCAAGCAGTCCATACAGCCTACCTCAACCTGGCAAAGGCCTTCGACACAATACCCCCCTCAGGTATCATTGATAAACTCATCGGCTTGAATGTAAACCCATACATCGCAAGATGGGTTGCAAACTGGCTAAGTGACAGAACCCACACGGTCATAGTTGCTGGCACCATGTCAGACTCACAGCCGGTCACAGGTGGTGTCCCACAGGGCTCAGTCCTGGGTCCACTCTTGTTCGGCATCTACATTTCCAAAGTACAAGCAAACACAGGGGGGTTATGGCTGACAATGTTTGCAGATGACTGCGAACTGGGTGCCATAGTCGGACACACATCTGACACAGATATCCTTCAGAAGGGCCTCAGAGATATGGATATCTGGTGCCAGAGACATGGCCTACAGCTAAATGCCGGGAAATGCATAGTCATACCCTTCGGGAAGAACAAGGTTACCCCTAGCTACCATATAGGTGGCAATCCACTGAGCACAGAGGGAGTTACCAGGGATCTGGGGACCCAGGTTGCCAGTAACCGTTCGTTCGACCCACACATTGCTAACGTAGTTAGGTAGACCTTCTACATTGCCCACCTGATCATGCAGGGATTCACATCTAGATCAGGGGAGGTCATCGTCCCCTTGTACTCATCACTCATTAGACCTATGATTGAGTACAATGCCCCGTTTGGAATGCATCTGACCCAACACCTGCTGCAGCTGGAAAGGCCCCAACAGTTCATCGACAAACGGATGCAGGGTCTCAGGAATATGTGTTATGCTGCCCGACTGAAAGGACTCCTGCTCTATTCAGTCGCATACCACTTGCTCAGAGGTGACCTGTGCCTGACATACAAGGCCATGTCGAACCCAGATTTGATGACTATGCTTCACCTAATGAATCTAGATCCCTCAGAACCACAAGGGCAGGTGACGTAAACCTTGACACGGTCATTAATAGAATGTGCTGGAGGGACAGATTCATCACCCAGACACTCACTATGCTGTGGAACAACATCCCAGCACATGTGAGGCAGAACACCTCACTGGCCTTGTTCGAGGGGAATCTTGACCAATGGATGGGAGATTGCAGATATACCCCAGGGATTACTTCAGTGTCACTGCTTGACAGAGGTACAGCAATATAATAGGCATAGTTTTCTTCAAACTGAAGGGGTGGCAAAGGCAACATAACTATGGGCTAGGCTTATAGCTGCCCTTGGGCAGATAGCCTACTATGAACCTATGAACCTATGAACCTATGTTCATAGTTTGTCCCATTCACACTTGTCTATCCCCTGTCCTCATTCGTATGTGGATATTTCTGTGGCACATGATTGAACTATGTATTACCTGCAGGTATGCTGTGTACAGTGCACATATGTCACGGTTGATTACAGTGTATCTGTGTACCTACCTCTGTGATACTGAGGACTACCACACATCCTTCACAGCATTACATGCATATGTCCATACTATTATTCGTTGCCTGTCAGGGCAACGGTTACACATGTCCCTGTTTGTGCACGCATCATGGTGGTCTTTGACCGGCCTCCGTTGCTATCGTGGGATGGACGGTGGTGTTGGTGTGTGTTTGGGTTGCGTTTCCACTGCCAATACATCTGTGGGGGGTGGGGTTGGCACATGTTCCTCTTTGCAGGGACATTTGTGTCATGCGTCAACACTTGGCACATGCCATATGTCCTGTGATATTCCCACAGTCGTGTATGCCTTCCTGCATTACTACTGCGTGTTACTGGCAGTTTGTATCTGGTACGCATGGCTATTATGTTTTATAGCTTAGCCTATTCCCATGATATGACATACCCATTCATCCAGGCATATACATGTTATTCCATCCTTTGCATTGGCCGTGGGTGTTTGGCCATCCGGCACCACTATTCTTTATGTGTGATGTCCCACCTTCACCTTCTGTGCATGTGGCACCCTGTTGGGGTGTCCTGCTTGGTGGGCAGATGTTCCACCCTATGTGTTGTGTTTGACATGTCTGCATAGCTAATCATCAGTACGGTGGCTGAACATACTGCTTTGTCCAGATGTGTACAGTTATGGACACCGTGGCGTGTGAATGCCTATTGGGTTTCGACAGGTCCATTCCACATGCGGGATGTACACATTCTGCCGACACATTCACATGCAGCCATTTGGATATCAGTACCTGAGGTGGGATGTTAACATGTGGGGTACATATTTGCCCGCGTGGCACTGCCTAGGACAATACTTCATACTACATTTGAGGTATACCCACTGTGTGTAGGTGTGCAGCTGCGCAAGGCTGCTAGCTGGGTTGGGTGCACGGTCGTACATGGGTGCGGGTTACGTGCTATGACGGGGCTGTTGTGTATTACATTTGCATGCATGGGTTCTGCTTCTGGATATTACGCTTCAGCATACGCCATCCTATGTGTATGCGACGGGCACGTTGCTGGGTGTAGTACATGTTGCTATGCACATGTTTGTCTGTGTTTAGGGTATCTGGTTTCCTTCTGTTTGTTATATAGACACGATTGCCCGGCTGTGTACTCTCACTACTGCTGGTGACCATGCCCATGGGGCTACTTGTGTGTAGGTGAGGCGCGCTGACATGCTGTGGTACACCTTCACTGGGTATGCCCACTGACAGTGCATTGCGTGACGGACACGGTATTATGCGTATCCTTTGTTCCTTGGACGGGTACAATTTGGACTTCGTGGGTTAATGTTTGGTTCTCCGTTTGGTGTGAACGGGTACTATGTTGCATACTCTGCGTACGTTTCATTATCCACGGACACTGGCTGGTGTGGTTACTATTGCAGGCGGCCTGTGACAGTCAGCACTTTAGGTTGCTCCTCGCCTGCCGGCTTGGCCACGCCTACGGGCGCATCCTACTTGGGCTCGCGCACGTACCCTCTGCACGTGTTTGTGGTTGTGGTGCGCACTCATTACTATGCATGTGGCGCTGCTACGCCGATTATACACTGCACTGCCGGCGCAAGCCTTACACCGGCCTTGCGCCGAGCTTCATGAATCCGGGGGATTGTCCCACTGCAGTCCTTTAACTTTAAAAAATATTTTTCAAGTTGATTAAACATATTGTAAAAGTTGGGGCTTGTTGAAAGATTTACCACTGGCTGACCTCTGATGCTCTTAAATGGATCAGCTGGAGGTGCTAACCATCCATTAAGCACCTCATCAAATCTTCTGAGGCCTCCTTCACTACTGGCAGCTCCCAACACATTCTGAGCAGCATACCTATTCATATGCCCTTCTTCATTGAAAATTATTGAACCACTAAGTGTATCCGTTAAAATTCCACCTGGAGTCACGGTCATAAAGCTGGAAGTCATCTGGCTCTCCATGTATTCCAAAACCAAGAACAAAAAACAAACAAAAAATCTGGAACAACTAATGAAAATAAATTAAACCGAACCAGAGCCACAAAATGATGACAAAACTTTTAATTCAACACATCCACAGTAAGCACTTTCATCCACCAAGGACTTCTTCAGACTGTATAATGTGTTACAAAAATACAATCATTAAATACACATATAAAAGATTTTTTTGAATTCAAGAATTTATTGGGCAATTTTGAAGTGGAAGACAATGATATTCTAGTTACCCTGGATGTAAAATCATTGTATACCATTATTCCCAATGATGAGGGTATGGAAGTTGTTAGGCTTGAAATTTTGAATTCTAAGAAATTTTCTTCCAATATGGTTGGTCTCCTAATGAAGATGTTAGACATTATTCTCAATTATAATTTTTTTGAGTTTAATGGTTAGTTGTTTAAACAAGTAAATAGTATAGCGATGGGTGCCGCCATGGGACCTAGCTACGCCAATATTTTTATGCATGGATGGGAAAAGTGTCATGTGTTTGAAAGTAGTTATATGAGATATATTGCATTTTTTAAGCATTTTATTGATGATGCTTTTTTAATTTGGAGGGGTGATGTTAAATTATTGGAAGAATTCTTGAGTTATCTTAATAATGTTTGTTCTTTTCTTAAATTTACTTCTATCTATGATGGGGTGACTATTATTTTTTTAGACCTTAATATTACCAAGGTTAATGGCAAGTTGGTTACAGCTATTCATAAGAAGGAGGTTCAAAACAATTCTTTTTTTGCATTATGATAGACCCTCTGGCAAATTAAGGTGGAAGCCAATAGAACCCCAGGGTTAAATGATTTTATTTCTATCTCACCGCTTCTTAAATTGAAATCAGCTAAATAATAAAATATTGAAGTGCATCCATTATTGTTTGTATTTTTAAATTACATTCATCATTTTAAGTATCTGCATCATTTTATAGTAATATAGTATTTATTATTCTCAGCCAGAGCGTCTTCTGTGGAGACATGCATGAATGGGTGTACCTTCGTTGAAGGTTGTGCGTTACGGCTGGCAACTCAGCACGTAAAAATCAACTGACAATTATTTGCGGACCGGAGTTCCGCTGTGGCGACCCCTAACCGGGAAAAGCCGAAAGACACAACAACAACAACAACAACAACAACAACAACATAGTATTTATTATACAATTTGGCAGTACATATATTTTAGGAGATTTATTAAATATTTATTATTTTTAAATATATAATTTTTAATTTTCAACAATGTTGTGAAATAAAAGACTACTTTTTTATTGGATTTTATGTATTTTCATTCCCCCATATTATGGCAGTATTTGTTAATTACTATGTGATTTTAAATTTTAATTGAAGTAATAATTAGTTATAGGGTATAAATGTGTAACAGGTGTTTGTGTTCACTGTTTTGTTTCTGAAGAAGTCTGGGTGGTATTCAGACAAAAACACTCTGTACAAGGTTAGCATTAAGGATATTTGTAATAAAGGTGTTCCTGGCTGGTGGTTACTTGAATTTCTTCAACCTACTTTTGTTTTTTTGGTTGGTGTTTTTTGGCTCATTTTATCGTGGTTAATGGCAAGTTGGTTACAGCTATTCATAAGAAGGAGGTTCAAAACAATTATTTTTTTGCATTATGATAGTATGCACCCCAAAAAGACCAAAACAAATATTGTCAAAGGTCAATTGACCAGAGCACACCATCTAACTGATGAAGATCATACTTTTAGTAAGGAATGCATGAGTCTGTGTGATAAGTTTATCAGCAGAGGGTATCCCAAAAATGATGTAGAACTCTGCTATAGAGAAATTTTTAAGAATATGAGTGATGGGGTAGTAATAGCAAAAAAGAAGGAAATAAAGGATTTCAAAACTTCTATGCAAGTTACTAACAGTGTTGATGCTCATACCATTAAAAATATTATAAAAGACAATTGGACATTTTTAAAGTGCAGTACTAAAGTAGGTCAAAAGGTGGGAGATGCCCCAGTCTTTGTGCAGAAAGAAAAGGTAAAAGCCTTAAAAATTATTTCAGAGCAAGTTAAGCAGTAAAGTGTTAAAATGCAGCAATCCATGAATGTACAAATGTTTAATGTGCAATTTATATGATTTGCTGTTGACTGAGGTCAAAGATATTATAGTGGGTACTGCATGGATGCATATAAAAGGCAGACACACTTGCAAATCAAGATTTGTAGTGTATTTGATTGTTTATTTGTCATGTACTGCATTTTATGTAGGGCGAACCACAACAGAATGAAATAAAATAATGTATGAGCACAAGTATGCTGTAAGTGTGCAAGATGATAAAAATGCTTTAAGTAAGCATTATAAGGATAACAAGTGCAAAGTAAATTTTACGTTTTGTGTTTTGGATGAAGTTTTGGAAGCAGATAAAAAATTTGATGCAGAAGAAGAATTGAGTTGGAAGGAGTATGAATGACAAGTAAAACTGAACGCTTGCCATCCACCTGGTTTGAATGACGGGAAGGAGTTCATTGCTTTCCTTAAAAGGAAAAATTTGTCATGTGACATCATAGATAATGGGCAGGATTCACGAAGCCTCCGTGTAAGAGTTATAACTCATACACGGAGGCTGCAGTTAAACGGAGTGATGTCAGCATGCTCTGCATATTCATGAGAGCATGCTGAATCACACCTAAGGCTAACACGGTCCATGTAAGACAGTAGGGGGCGTGTCCGTAGGCCAAGCCCTGTAAGCAGACACGCCCCCAGAAGAGTAAAAAAGCCCAAAGTAAACACCCACGCCAGAGTCCATGGAAATGTGAATAAACACAACACAACACATGCCCCCACAGACTACGAACATAAAATGCACAAATGAACATCACATAATTTTTTTAAATTGTAAAGATGTTTAACCGTGAGTGCACTCGTTTGCACGGGTGTGCCCATAGCGCAGCTACAGTTAGCAGTCAGTGGGAAAGCATATAAGAACTAAATATGCAAAGTAAGTCAAGAAGCAATAGCGTAGCGGTGGAGATGTTGGCTGGAAAGCAGGCATTCTTGGTTCAAGCCCCCACAACACCAATTTTTATTTGTAGCAAAATAAGCACGAAACAAGTCCCTGACAAATATGTACACATAAAATCACATTTTATGTAAAATGTAATGAAATAGCCCATTTATATTGAAGAAATGTGAGGTAACAAAACAATAAAAAATGCCAGATGTGCCCATAGCTGAGCTACAGTTTAACAGGGTGAGTGCATCTGCCCGTAGGTGAGCAGTGGTTTAACTGGTGCAAAATGAGTGCCCGTAGCTGAGTAGTGGTTTAACACGCTAAATCTATGTGCCCCTAACTGAGCTGAGTGTAATATGCGTGCTGATAGCCAAATGAGGCTTAAATCAGCGTACCCAGTTTGTGCGGAGCTGCGCACCGCGCAAACAAGTTAATGGACGGGCAACGTTGAGCAAGCCGTATCAAAACTGCCTTTACACAGACACATCCCTCAGCTTGTCTAGACAGTCATAAAAAATAAAAAGTAGTGGCCAGGTTCGAATCCAGGATACTATACACCATAGTCAAGGTACTGAACCACTAAGCCATGACAGCAGTACCTATCAATGCAATAATAGCTAATATATAGGAATGAATACAAACTGGAGCATGACAATGCAGGTTTACTGAAGTTGATACAATTCCAAAATGGCCAATCACAGATATGTGTGGGAAAAACGGACTATATAAGCCCCATAGGTGGGAATACACAGCATAAATTATTGTAGAACTGAACTGCAGGCAGAATGACAGGAGTAGGAGAGGGTAGTTGCTTTCGAGCACAGAGGTGGGGCGTTGAGGAGACCAGGTACATGGTCTGGCTCCTAGTCCACAATCATGAGGCCCAACTCATGCAGGGCCAGGTCCTGTGGGGAGCATACAGGGCTGAGGCGTGGGACCGGTTGGCTCATGATCTCACCAGTGCCACAGGGATTCCAAGGACAGGTGAGCAGGTCCATCACCACCATGCGGACCTGAAGAGATGCAAGCAGGACCAATTGAACCTTTGGATCCAGGAGGCCTGGCAAATGCCCAACGCCCCACTACTAAGTAAGTTACATTTAATTATGTATGTAAGAAATTAAACTAGCTGATATTATGGAGATGTGTATTCCAATATTACTTCATTTATATTACAGCTGCAGGTGTCCGTTCTGCAAACCGCAGAGCCTATGGTGATAGGCCGGTGCGGTTGCGCCACCAGGCAGGTCAGTAATCCACTCCCAGTAACTGTAAAGAAATATAAAAGTATGACAGTCAGCAAAAGAGTGCAGTGTAGTCACTAAGGAATAAAATGTGCAAGTAACAGTGTGAAAGTGTTTGCAAGTATTGCTTGATTACAAAAGTGTGTTGCAGACTGTAAGCCAAACAGAAAAATGAAAATGTCTGACATAAATTCTGAAATAAAAATGCCCCACCTGTAAGAAAATAGTACACAACCTGCAGCAGGCTGAAAAGTATAGCTGCAGAAGATGATGAAATCACATGTGTGAAATATATCCCTGTTGAAATACTGAAACATGACAGAAGTGAGACTGCTGGAAAGGATTGTAATAACTACAGGTAAAATATGTCAATAAAGCCTAGAAGTAAGTGCCATCCTGAATAGTAAAATGAAAACAAGTGAGAGAGTGTGAGAAAGTGTCATAAATCCAGCAATACAGTAGTAATAACCCCTTAATAAAGTATACTGCAGTCAGTACAGAATGAAATGCATGTGAGAATCCAAACCAAACAGCGAAATCTGTTCAAAGTGTAGCTGCATCTGGAATGTGTATCCCAAAATCTGGATATGTTGCTCTCAGTCTGCAATATGCAGATAGTATGATTGTCTGATATACCAAACATCCACACTTGTCTATAGCTATATAAAGCAAATGTAGCAGGATGATGTAGCTGAACAAAGCTAGATATGAATGTGTATGAAGAACATTAAAATGTATATTGATGTTGCAGTAACAGTCCTATCACCAAGTTTAAGTAGTTATCATATTGGAAACTGTAGTTAGAACAGTAGTGTGTATATATGTGCAGCTATTAGAAATGTACAGCATATGTATTGGTATTCAAAGGTGTTAATATTATTTGCTTCATCCCACCCTATAACCACATATAACCCAATCCAGCAATACAGTAGTAATAACCCCTGAATAAAGTATACTGCAGTCAAGACAGAATGAAATGCATGTGAGAATCAAAACCAAACAGCAAAATCTGTTCAAAGTGTTGTGGCATCTGGAATGTGTATCCCAAAATCTGGATATGTTGCTCTCAGTCTGCAATATGCAGATAGTATGATTGTCTGATATACCAAACATCCACACTTGTCTTCAGCTATATAAAGCAAATGTAGCAGGATGATGTAGCTGAACAAAGCTAGATATGAATGTGTATGAAGAACAATAAAATGTATATTGATGTTGCAGTAACAGTCCTATCACCAAGCTGAAATAGTTATCATATAGGAAACTGTAGTTAGAACAGTAGTGTGTATATATGTGCAGCTATTAGAAATGTACAGCATATGTATTAGTATTTGAAGGTGTTAATATTATTTTCTTCACCCCACCCTATAACCACATATAACCCATTCCACGTGAAAATGGTATGTGTAATCACAATTAACACCCCTGGACGTTTGTCCTGTTGGGTCATATATATTTGCATGTCTGTTGATGCATTTGCCCTGTTCATACATCCAAACCTGATGGCCTGTTGCCATCAATCAACCCTGCATGCTGTTGGACTGTGTATTGCTGTTCAAATTATGCATGTGTTATGCTTGCTGTTCAATGGTGTGAATATCTGGGTGTTTGGTTAATGGGAATACTAATGCATGCTGTTACAACTAATTGTGAATGGTATTATATGTCACTAACCCAAACTGTCATGACATAATGCAAAACATAGGACGACAGGGAAGGCGGGTTCCAGCGGAACCACCTCTCCCACCTCAGCTGGCGAGTGCACCTGGCACTAGTGCCCAGTCTGGACCCTACTCCGGTGGCCCTGTGCCACCTGTGGGTGGAAGCTCTGCAGGGGATGGGGCTCACCCCCCCTCTGCAAGTGTGGCTGGAGGAGAACCACCACTCACCCTCCGTAGCGTCTGGACTGTGGTGGTTAGGGAGATTCGGGACTCTGTTCTCGAGCCCCTACGCCAGCTTGAGGCATGGGTGGCACAACTTACGGGCATGCCTGCTGCCCGGCCTTCACAGCCCCCAGTACAGCCCCATCCTGGGTAGTGAAGGAACAGTGGCAACTGCCTATGGGTGAGGATATCAGTTCCACTGTTGCCATCTGTGGGCTCATGGGCTCTGGATATCCAAACCTCCATCCCCGTCAAATGTGTAACCCCCCCCACAGGTGTCATACACCGCCCCTGTATGCGTCTTGTTTGTCTTGTCTGTTTACCTACCCAACCTACCTCCCCAGCTGTACCGACTTCCTTCACCTGACATACCACTCTCACCTGAAAAAAAAAAAAAAAAAAGGGCACTCTGTACCCACAAAAAAATTACGCCCCATACATAGCTGCCCATTCCGCACACATGTCTGCTGGACATGGAAACTATCAATTACAATTGGCTGTACAACAAGTATTATTGTTGTCCTGACACCTCTCTCAGGGGTGGAAGGTTTCAAATGTCACACCAAATTACATACATATGCACAGCTGTTGCTGATGAAGAAATGGGCAGCTATGGGCCTTACCTACATCCCTCCTGCAAATCCCAAGCTTGTTTCCCTACTGTCTTACCCTCTTTGTGACCCCTTTTTCACCACTTTCCTGTCTCCCCATTTTCATTTCTTTCAAAGAAAATAGCGCGGGTGTGCGCCAGAGTAAGCACTGTTAAGCGGTTGTAAGCGGGTGTGCGCATGTGTGCGTAGAACTAACCGCCAGTGCACATGCGTGAGCTCTGCGCAAACCAGCGCTAACCCGGTTACAACTGCTTAAAAGTGCCTTAGTCACTTTGATTGACAAGTCCTGTACTCAGTTCAAAAGCAAAATAAAATCCCACTGACAGTCCCAAACCCAGGACCTTGGAAACAGTAGTCTGTATGACCTACCACTAAGCCATGACTCTTATACAAGAAAATTGTGCTAAAATAAATATAACATGTAATAGTAGGGATGAATGTAAAGGGAATATAGGATGTGTAGTACCCAAAGCATGTCATGTAGAATTACTGTCAAAACTACTGGATTCCCATAATAGTAGTGTGTGAACAGAAACAGCCATGCTAGATGGTAGCTTGTAGGTAATAATGTCAGTTAATGTACATATATAAATGTATGTATATGTACATACATATATATAAATATATATCTATATATAGTTGTAGGTGTCATTGTGCATACACACTTACTACAGGGAACAGGAGAGAGGAATGGAGAAATGTGAATCTACAACACAGCCTGAATCATGAGAGAGATACTAACCTTTGCACTCACAGAACAGTGTCCACAGCATACCAGCATGGTCCCCACCCTTACAATCTGTAAGGGAAACGCCTATCTCACATACCCTTTTATAGCACTGACCTGAAATCACAGTGAGAACTGCAATCAGTACACAACTGGCTGTATGCAATTAGCAAATGCTGGCTTACAATTGGTGCAGAGGCCATCACATGGACCTATGCAGATACCTACAAAAGCATCCTGTACTAACACTCCACACATGCAATACATTTATTGCACTGTCTGGAAGCAGACAGAGGGAGAGAGACAAACTGAGAGAGAGAGAAAAAAAACACGCTACACACTGACTCTGTGACTCTAAGCTGTCAGCAGTGACAGTAGCAGCAGGAATCAGAAGCAGTGGTAACGCAACCAGCTGCGACAAACACAGGTAATGCAAAGTAGCAGGTTAATAGTGTGCATACTGTGAACCCTCCAAATGTGTCATAGGTCTGTATCTATAAGTACGTCCATGTGATATGTTGTGTGTACGTAGTTCCACCAAAAGGGGATGACTATACATTACATGTCAATCAGTGTTAGGCCATGATCCTGGCAGCAGTTGTCTGTGCATTGCCCTCAGCAATGGCTGTAGTGACTGCTTTGAAAGGTCAGCCAGGTTCAAAAGGCAGGATCAGCCCATCACAAAGGCACACTGGCTGGGAACAAGTGTCTGCAGGTACCCGATATCACTGCATATGCATCCCATACTGCATAATTCCATAGCTTAGCAGACCAGGCCAGTTATGCATATGATGTGGTAGTTCTCAAGGTCAGTCGAGGTGCCTCCTTAGTGGTGTGGGACCACTGTCCAGGTACATATCCTGTAGTACGGCCAAGATAAATTATCAGTGTTATATGCGGTTGTATGTCCTCTTGGTGTGCAGGTAGCACACATCCAGGGATACCATGAGGTCACAGTGATGCTGTGTGTTCTGCTTTGCTGAGGGAGGCCCTCATCTGGACATGTGAGATGATAGGGAGGTTACATACAGCTGTGATAACTATTTCAACTGGTGGGGGAGAAGGAGGGGGGATACGTGCACCGAACCTGTCTGCAAGAATGTTGCCAATATCTGTGTGTTTGGTGAATGTTAAGTAGGTGTGTATTAACACAGAGCATATCTGAGGCATTTGGTCCATATGTGTAACATAACTGAAGAAGGCCTTGTGGTTATCCATAGTGTTTGTGGCCATTTCCCTCCCAGAGTAGGCCGTGGCCATTGTTATGAGGGACCGTAGTGTAGTACCAATGCTGGCCACAGATGCCTTCCCTTAATGTGAATCTGCTCTGTCCTGCAATAGCCTCCTGCTATTGTTATACAATCTGCCTCTGTCTGGGGTCCACCGGACAGGATGCCTAACCTTTGTGCATAGGGTATGGGTTAGAAATGTGTGTGCAAGTTCCATGCAATCTGTGGCATGTCCGTGGTAAGCATTTGCAAAGGGGTCAGCAGTGTGGGTTGTGGCTTCCACTGGCCCAGTGTGCTGCATGGATACCATCTCAGTCCTAACAAGTGAATAACTGTCTAATCACATACATATCAAAGTAGTCTACTGTGCTGGTGGTGGTGGTGGGATATGTATATCCAGGCCGAGTAACTTGTATCCACATCACACTAGTGGATGGTGTCCCACATACAGTACCTTGGGACGAACCCCCAGAGTGAGGTTGTGCATTGGACCTGTCAGTGTGTGCTGACCGATGGGGCATGCTACTATGTTGTATGGAATGTGGCAGGTATTGTTGCACAGGTGTTGGCTGAGCACTGATATCTGGCCATGTACCTGTGTATCCACCATGACACACACACACATGCAACATATGGGAGTAGTAGTATATCACTACACATGCGTATCATGTATAGTATGTGTGCCATATATTGCTGACATAGTCTGCTGATATCCTGTTTGTGTTCTCTTCCAGGGAGATGGCGCGTCAGCGTAATCCCGCCTACTCTGCAGCGGAAGATGAGGAGATCCACCAGAGCCTGGTGCGGGAGTATGACATCCTGTTTTCCCGCACCAGTCAGAATCAGCAGGAGAGGGCTGCACTGTGGCAAGACCTTGTCCATAGGGTAAATGATATTGGCACGAATAATATGACATATGAGCAGGTACGACATCACTGCAGTGATTTAATCCGAAGTGTCCATCAGCGTGCATCAGATATCCACAGGCAACAGGTTGCCACAGGAGGTGGGGTGGCCACACATCCCCCCTCACCAGACTGGAGGGGCTACTCCTAAGTGTTGTGGCTCCAGCCCTGGAACAGCAACAGCAGTACACCTGCATCATGATGGAGGCTGGATCCACACAGCAGCACGACATGGAGTATGCAGGTATTATGCCATATGTACACTTGACTGTTCTGTACACTGTTAGTTTATGCATGTGTAAGGTGTGTCCGTGGTATGTATCTGTCATCATAGTATGTAATTGTGTATGTGTGATACTGGCAATATCAGCAGCTGATGTGTGAAAGGCAACTGGTGTACTATTGCACTGTATCATATGTAATATCAATGGCACAGTTGTGCCCACTGACATTAATCTCATCATTTCTGCAGGTCCCTCCAGGGTTACAGCAAGGCAGGCCATCCATGCTGGTGAGTGTGTTTAACATAACCTATAACAGTCCTGATAATGCTAGTAACAGTAGTGTAACTCAATAGTGCTCTGTGTGTATACTGCGGGGTGTGCATGCGTGCATGTGTGCAGGTGTGCCTGTGCCCATGTGTGCATGTGTGCATGTGTACAGGTGTGCCTGTGTCCATGTGTGCATGTTTGCCTGTGTCCACGTGTGCATGTGTGCATGTGTGCCTGTGTCCACGTGTGCATGTGTGCATGTGTCCATGTGTGCATGTGACCACGTGTGCATGTGTCCATGTGTGCATGTGTCCATGTGTGCATGTGTGCGTGTGTGCATGTGTCCACGTGTGCATGTATCCACATGTGCATGTGTGCATATGTGCATGTGTGCCTGTGTGCATGTGTCCACGTGTGCCTGTCTGCATGTGTGCCTGTGTCCATGTGTGGATGTGTGCCTGTGTCCATGTGTGCATGTGTGCATGTGTCCATGTGTGCATGTGTGCATGTGTGCATAATTGCATCACTGGTAACAATGTCTGGAGACTGCAAACTGTGTTTCCTGTCTTCCTCCCACAGGTTCTGGTGCTGCTCTGGTGACCTGCAGCAGGGAACCTGAATCTTGTGCCACGGGTACTGGTAATGATGATATTTGTGTAATGGTACAGGAAGGTGTGTCAGGGTCCGCCATTGGTCAGCCAATTGACAGTACACAGCTGTCAACCCCATCATTGCGCACAGTCATCCTGCCAGTACATCCTTTGTCACCATTGTCCCTAGGTGATGGACAGGATACAGTGGGCATAGACCATGGTAATGTGGTACCTGTGGCACATGCATCCCCACACAGCAGCCATGGGTAGGGTCCTCCGATGGTACCACACAGACAGTTGCCCATGGGTTCTCGTGGGAGCATCCGTGGGCGTACTGCCTCTGGCCGACGTGCCCAAAGAGGTCTGTCAACCTCAGCTATGTTTCGGACTGTCATGCAGGCACAGTCGCGTATGGAAAGGTACACCAGACAGGGTCTGAGGGAGCTGAGAGCATGTCGCACAGCCATGACTGACAGTATGCGTGACATCGCGGATGCTATCCGTAATTTCACCGATGTCATAGACAGACGTTGTGGGGACATATTACAGCAGTTCCACAACCAAATGTCCATGAGCCAGGGCAATGGTGGGCATTTGCGGTGTCGACGTGGCTGTATGCCAGCAACAGCAGCAGCTGGCAGTCAGTGCGGATGACAACAGGCCTGCGTACGCCCCCATAGTGCCAGCAGCAGCCCCAGCAATGATGGGTCTGTGCTGTCATCAGAACGCCCCAGGAGACCACGTGCACGTGGCTCTGGACAGTCCCAACAGGGACTTGTGTCCAGTCAACACACTCCCACTTCTGATGACAGTACCCAGTCTGGCTTAGTACTGGACATGGTCCGTAGCACCCCTGCCAGGCACAGGTACCGTGTCCGTGCCCACAGACACTGATCTGTATGACCTGCCAGGTGCAGTCTGTGGCTGTCCACAAACCCCTGTATATGGCAGCCATGAGGTGGAACTGTGTGCGTGCATACACACATGTGAAATGTTAACACCTAGGGCGACCACATACACGAACACACTGCACCAACACTGCCCCACCCTGTACTGCTGCCCCTCACCAACACACATACACACACATGTCAATTGGTGGTATCAGTGGCTGACTCAGGCATACCTAATTCACACCCTGTGCATATGATGACACTGTGCCACCTCCTGCAATCTCCAACATCATTGCGGGAACAGGTAAACACGTTGCTGATGCACAGGGTGACTACATAGAAGTGTGTTAGTAGTATCATGTTGGTAACAGTACAGTGTGCTGCTATGACTGTGTGTATATCCCAGCATGCCTGATGCAGTAACTGTATGAATGTCCTGAATTGTTATCTGCACCCATAGTACATGCCAAAGTGTAACAGCTGCACATAATTGCATGCCGGTGGTAAGGATGTCAACAGATAGCCGCATACATGGGTAGCACAGGGGGGAAGCTAACACAAGTAGTGATATGCAATGGTGGACATGTACAGTAATGGTGTCAAGTTGCCCACAACGACTATGCAATGTGGATGTTTGCGCATGTAGATATGTGTGCAGTACCAATGTAATCCAAATCACAAATAACTATGACATAATATCAGTTCTACCATGGGCATCTGCGCTGTGTATTCCTGGGTACATGTTGATAGTGCCTACATATTTGCATTGTTACTTACTGTTATTGTTACCCCTTCTTTGTTGTACAATGCACTACTTCCAGCCCTGCTTACTGTAGCTTTGTTTGCATGCATGTTCGCTTGGGGTTCCCTGGAACACTGCTTACACCTGCAATGCAGAGTTACAGTGCTTCTGTAGACTCCTAGTGACATCTGCATAGCGTACGATACGTATGTCAACTTTACACATGACAGAACGTCACTGTCTGACCTGTACACATGTACGTTGCCTGTGACACATTGCACGTCTTACCTGGCATTTACCCACGTGTGCAGTCATATATGCCAGTGCTATGAAACAGTAGCAGTACACCCACACATACACACCTTCAGTATGTTGTTCCCCATTGGCCCTATGTGTTGGTACTCACCATGGCAATCACACTACTAGGGTAGCATGTGCAAAGGTAACCTGTGAATCACCTCTATGGTCCAGTTGTGGTTTATGTGAGTCATGTGGCAATGTCACAGCTGCCACATGTATGCAGTCAGCCATCACCCTTGGCCAGGAACGTACAACACATGTGTGGGATGCCACCACACAGCCAATCTGGGGCCTGAGCTCTCTGAACCCAGTAATGCCATACCCTGTCAGGTGGCATGTCATATATACTACATCCTGGACAAACTTCAACCCCAATCCCTGCTGCTACTATTGATAAAACCCCTAAAGATGTTTCTGATAGTTTCGACCAATTCTTTACTGAGACATTTCAAGCCCTAGCTAGCCATCTACCTCCTAGCTCCCCTGGTCCTGAAAGTAGCACCCCTAGAAACCTACTTGCGTTCAGCTTCCAACCAGTTGCCACTTCACTTATCCGTACCTTGATTGAAAAAGTAAAACCCACTACACTTTCTGCTGATCAACTCCCTGCCGAGTACCTACAAAAATCAGCTGATGCTATTGCTTACCCCATCTCAAAACTAATCAAACGAACCATGGTAGAATCTAAATTTCCCACCATCTGGAAAATATCCTATGTAACCCTACTTCACAAAGGAGGCAGCTCTACTGAATTCTCCAATTATAGGCCAATAGCTATACTCTCTCCACTTGCAAAGATTATGGAAACTTTATTCATAGACAATTCATGCACCACCTAATCCAAAATCGCCTTATGGCAGACACTCAGCATGGCTTCCGTCCTCATCACAGCACTACTTCAGGCCTCCTAGCTTTTACTAACACCATAAACCATACTTGCAACACTAATTATATATCCTCAGCCCTCTTTTTGGATCTTTCCAAGGCATATGATATGGTTGATCACCAACTTGTAATCCACACCCTGCAAACATTCTGTCTAGATACTGGAGCCTTCCAATGGTTTCAATCCTACCTGCATGGTCGACAGCAGGCTGGCCTCTGGCAGAACAAACTCTCTAACCTTCTACCTAACACCCTCAGAGTACCACAAGGCTCTATACTAGGGCCCTTGCTGTTCTCCATCTTCATTAACGACCTTTATACTTTCATCCCAAAAGTCAGCTGTATCCAATATGCTGATGACTCTACTCTGATTTGCTCAGCCACATCTCCAGTAGAGTTATGGTCAGCTACCCAGACCACCTTTAATACAATAGAAAACTGGCTTTCTGAACATCGTCTGATCCTAAATCCCCAAAAAACTAAACTGCTGTTATTTCACCAACACGTAGGTCTACTGCTTTCACCTTTACCATAACATCAAATGATGGCACAATAATCTCCCCTGACCCATCTACTAAACTATTAGGTGTCATCATAGACAATAATCTCAAATGTGACCTACATGTTAATCAAATGATCAAAACCATCAATAAAAAACTAGGGTCACTTTACAGAATGAAAGCCTTCCTAACCCCTCCAGCTAAAATTGCCATAGCTCGCTCACACCTTCTTTCAACCCTTCTGTATGCATCCCCTCTACTCTCGAATATGAACAAGACTGTCCTTAACAAACACTCAATTTGCTACAACCACATTGCCAGGTTTGCCACTGGGCTGCCTTTTAGGACACATCATTGCATCAATCTAAATCAGCTTGGTTGGCTTGAACTACCCAGCCTAATACAGTATAACCAACTGATTATGGCCTATAAAATCCTCTATAATCCGGACAATACTCCTGCACTTCAAATATTATCACCCCCATAACAATCCAAGACCGCTTCGATCCTCTAACAAACTACTAATTCAGACTAGCAAATTTAATAACACAGCCGGTGATTCTCTCTTTGCAAACTCTGTATGTAGATCCTGGAACTCACTTCCAGCTGATATTACCTTACTTTCCACCTTAGGTCAATTTAACACTAGACTCAAACAACATTTGTCACTTAACTGGCTATGTCAATGTATCAAGCCTGGCTAACTCGAATGTGTAAAATCTGTTAACCAGTTTACTGTGTAATTTAATTTAATCCTGACTTGTGCTCAGGACTAACTTTAACCTGTGGAACATGTTTAACTTGCTTACTTATGTAATCTCTGTAAATAATCTGTTTGTAATATGTAATGCTGGTATTATGTAATGCTGTATCTGCTTACCCTTGGAGCTTTTCTCCCCGGGCCTCCGCTGAAAATGGACATGCATCCAGTCGGACTATCCCGGTCAACAAATGTAAGATAAATAAATAAATAAATAAAAAATATTACAGTGACTACAATGCAAGTCAGACATTGACACGCACTGACAGCATGCTGAACACACTGGGGCATATGTGGGGACTCAGAATAGCATCCTGCCTGAGAATCACACACCTCCGCAGCTGGCACACAGGCATATTTTCCATCAGAACAGAGCACATGCCACACATGGCACACACATCCCGTGTGCCACACACTCACAGCCTGTAAGGCTACACTACACACCTGCTACAGACGTGTTAGGTACCTGTCTTGGGTGCTGCACTGGGGTCCCGCTCAACAGGCTGTATCTGGTGAAGGTCACAGTGATATGCCTCAGGGGCACTATGGTCCACCACAGAACACATGCATACAGGTCAGTCAGAGGCATGGACACATATGACTCACTCATTGACCATGCCAGTATGGCTGACCTGAGACATACCTCCCTGGACTACATGATAGGGAACATAGAATGGATCTCTCAGCATGTGGCACAGGCCAGTATGAGCCTGATCTTGGTTGCCAACATACCCTCACCAGGTATGCTACCACTATATGTGGGAAGGGTGTTCTATGTCTACATTATGCTCAGTCTCCAATGTCATTCATAGGGTATCTGCTGGCTGTCAATGTGTGCTTACATGCTAGGGAAGCCACAATGATGTGCAAGGGTCATCTTGCACGTGACACCCATGGCCCGATGTATATTGGCAAAGCTCCTTGATACACACATACTGCCTTATGCTGCAGGACACGGTTTACATAGCCACCTCAGCAGGTATCACACAGGTTAGGACACTAACAGTGCTGCTACACAACAACAGCAGTGTACACCGCAAGATGCATGCACCGGACACTGTCCTCAGCACTGTGAACTGCAATGTCTGTGCAGTAGCAGAGTCCTGATTCATGGCTCACAGGTGTTACCCATCACTGACAGGTTATGCCCCATACCATGCCTGTCGTCCCCTACACATGTAACACACATGGACAGGGGGTGGTATCCCAAGGCACCACAGATACACACACCTCCAGGTTGTTGGCACAGCACAAAGCATCAGGGCCTAATCATGTGCAGCTAACAGTGTGTCAGACTGCCATCTGGTTCATAGCCTGGCACACACAACCCTCCCATACACAGGAAGACCACCTATCCTCCATGACAACACTGGCAATATGACAGTCTCAAGAACTGTCTTTATATGGCTGGACTGCATCCAGCCAAACATTGTGCGTGAGCATTACTGTAGCTACAACACACTAGTTGAAGGGTTCACAGCATGTGGTTACTGAATTGCAGTGGAATGACATGTTACCACTACCACAGCAGGTGGGAACATGCAGCACCTGTACATCGACTACATGTACACTATATGGCCCAGACCAGATGTGTATCCTCTGCTGTAGGTATTTTACCATATACACCCACACTGTATAGACACATACCGCGTACGGACCCTGCACAGTAAGACACAGTCATATTGGTATACATTGCAAATACCATTTATCCACTCAAGGCATGTGTCAGACATGGTAACTACTGCAGGTCACAGGTATTTATGTGTATGTGTCACACACATACATCATGTGTGCAATACCATTGCTGGTTTAGGCAATGGCATGCATTGTTATGTACAAAGACCCACACAAGGTCATAATGTGTGACACAACCACATGTGGCAGTTGTGGGTTACCAAAACATACCTATCTGTACTCTGACAATGGTAATAGACACAGTAGCAGAGTGCACTATTGGCATTACTAGCCAACTAGCTCTGTTTGGCTGTGCTGATAGTATGGTGACATCCCCTGTGTTTACTGGGGGAATATGCAGCATCTGGTGTATTGTAGTATTTGCCAAAAGGATCTGTTCTCTCACACTTGCATTTACACACACTACTACTCCCACACACACACTTGCCATTTGCAGGATTCATACCCCTACCTAACTAAGTCACGACACGTGAGAGAGATGCATTAGCAAAGTGCACTATTTGGATTAGTCGATAGTTCCTCTTCTCTGGCTGTACTTATAGGGTGCTGCCATCATCAGTATTTTGAAAGGGTAATGTGCATCAGGTAGTGTGATCTCCTGATTGCCAAAACGAACATGTTTTTCATACGGAAATGCACACACACAAACTCCCTACATCCAAACACTTGCAGGTTTCAAACCCCTACCTAAACATGTTATGGCACTTGAGAGTGACGCTGTAGCAGGTTGCGCTATTCTGAGTACTGGCAGATGTCTCTTCTCCAGCTATATGTATAGGGTGCTGTCATCATCACTGTTTGGAAAGGGTAATGTGCATCATGTAGTGTGATCCCCTGATTTCAAAAAAGCACATGTTTTTCATACAGAATTGCACACACACAGAGTCCCCACATCCAAACACACACACATGCCATTTACAGGTTTTAAACTTCTACCTAACTATATTATGACACTCGGGAGAGATGCATTAGCAGAGTGCGCTATTCGAATTACTGGGAGGTAGCCCTTCTCCTGCTGTACTTATAGGGTGCTGACATCATCAGTGTTTAGAAAGGGGAATGTGCATCCTGTCGTGTGTTCTCCCAGTTGCCAAAAGGGACATTTCCCTCACACAAAATTGCACACACACTAAACCCCCCTCATCCAAACACACACACTTGCAGGATTCAAACCATTACCTAACTATGTTATGACACTTGAGTTGGACGGATTAGCAGAGTGCGCTATTCACATTACTGGGAGGCTTCCCTTCTCCTGCTGTACTTATAGGGTGCTGACATCATCTGTGTTTAGAAAGGGGAATGTGCATCCTGTAGTGTGCTCTCCCAGTTGCCAAAAGGGACATTTCCCTCACACAAAATTGCACACACACTAACCCCCCTCATCCAACCACACACACTTGCCATTTGCAGGATTCAAACCACTACCTAACTATGTTATGACACTCGAGTCGGACACATTAGCGGAGTGCGCTATTCACATTACTGGGAGACTTTCCTTCTCCTGCTGTATTTATAGGGTGCTGACATCATCTGTGTTTAGAAAGGGGAATGTGCATCCTGTAGTGTGTTCTCCCAGTTGCCAAAAGGGACATTTCCCTCACACAAAATTGCACACACAGTAGCCCACCTCATCCAAACACACACATTTGCCATTTGCAGGATTCAAACCACTACCTAACTATGTTATGACACTCAAGTCAGACGTATTAGCAGAGTGCACTATTCGCATCCCTGGGAAGCTTCCTTTCTCATGCTGTACTTATAGGGTGCTGACATCATCAGTGTTTAGAAAGGGGAATGTGCATCCTGTAGTGTGTTCTCCTAGTTGGCAAAAGGGATACTTCTTTCATACAGTCTTGAACACACACTGAGCATGTACAGGATTCAAACCCCTACCTAATTATGTTATGACACTTGAGACAGACACATTAGCAGAGCGCGCTATTCACATTAGTGGGAGGATTCCCTTCTCCTGCTGCACTTATAGGGTGCTGACATCATCAGTGTTTAGAAAGGGGAATGTGCATCCTGTAGTGTATTCTCCTAGTTGGCAAAAGGGATACTTCTTTCATACAGTCTTAAACATACACTAACCCCCTCCACACACACTGAGCATGTACAGGATTCAAACCCCTACCTAACTATGTTATGACACTCGAGACAGACGCATTAGCGGAGCATGCTATTCGCATTACTGGGAGGTTGTCCTTCTCCTGCTGTACTTATAGGGTGCTGACATCATCAGTGTTTAGAAAGGGGAATGTGCATCCTGTAGTGTGTTTTCCCAGTTGCCAAAAGGGACATTTCTCTCTCACAGCCTTTTACACACACAAACCCCACTCACACACACACACTGAGCATTTGCAGAATTCAAACTCCTACCTAACTATATTATGACACTTGAGGGAGACGCATTAGCAGAGCACACTATCCAAATTATTGGGCATCTGTTCTGCACCTGCAGTATTTATAGGGTGCTGACATCTTTATTTCTACAGAGGTATGTCCATGTAGTACTACCTGTCAGGTGGGGGATAGCATATATATGCATTTGCAGCCACCTACGTCAGGGTCAGATATGCACATCGCACTGGCAGGTTATGTTCTATACCATGCTTTGTGACCACAGGACCTGTAACACACAGCACAACCAGTCCAGAACACCACACCCACATCCAGGACACACACTTAGCTTCCCTGGGAACAGTGCCAGGATATGCAGGTGTTCACATACACCATTCCAGTTGTTAACATCAGGTACAGGCATATTGTGTGTGAGAACTACTCAGGCCTCTACCACTTTACCCTACAGCCACTACAATTTGTGGGTCCATGTGCTATGGCAGAACCACACACCACAGCCACATGGGGGAATACATATTGCACCTGTCCATCTGCAACGTGGGTACTCACTGTTCCACACCAGAGGTAGACCACCATTGTTGATATCTGACCATACCCACCTTTCCCTGGACATCCATATCCCATCTCCACCCCCAGGCAAGGTTGTCACTGCACACAAACTGTATTTAGCACAAGCAGACTCTACACTTGTGAAGACTGGGGTGGACGACTTCAGAGGACCCATGCTGGGGGACTATACTGGCCACTCAGCATAATCCTTGACAATTGCATTCTATGAGCATGTGTACGGTTTGCATTGATCATGCTATCCCACATATACCCATGACTGCTCCACAACAAGACACCTGTCAGCTGTACACCAGCCATATATGTGCCGTACAACAGACAGAGTGACCTAATACATTGCAGAGCTGTAGCCCACAGAGGGAGGACATCTGTGAACAGTTCCGGCATGGCACTTCATTCACACATAATCATTACAACACAGTGTTGACAGTGGAATCGTCCAGAGAATGCAGATAGGGCTCCCCTCAGTCTGTTATTGACGGACACCTACTGTCAGAGATCCTCAGCAACCCTCTCCCAGCACACACCGACAACATGGCTGTGGCTTAGCACATTCAATCCCTGGGACCTCTATGGTGCCCCTGCTTGACAGAGGCACAGCTCACTAGCCTCACATGTTGCCTTCTGTGACCTACTTTACAGTGGCACAGTAGCCTACTGTCCTGGGGATGCAGATGCCAAGCACACTCTGGCTGAGCTGTCATTCCCTAGGGCAACAAGCCTAGTATTGACTTCTACACCCATATGTTCAATTGTCGGATGCACAATATTTGTTGTGCTGTTCTACTGTTTGCAGGTCTTTATTGCCATAGCATTCCCTGTTCCTATGACCAACTTGTGTATCTGTGGAAGATGTTTGCATATAACGGCAATCCACTATATCACTTATGTCTCTGTAGTCATTTACTGTGTGCACTGGGCAGATTGCTGTGTTGTGGTTGGTTCCTGGACTGACACGTACAAATACCAGATATGTGTGGCCAACTGCTAAACGGAGATATGGCCTAAGTGTGTGAGCATGCCCAGTTCAGCCTTTCCATGGCATGTTGTCTGACATATGCCTCATTTATCTAAGTGTGCGAGCATGCCCAGTGTGAGCTTTCCATATGTTGCACTCTGAAGTCCACCACATATTTGGGTGTGTGTGAACTTCAACAATATCTCACGTTTATGGTTGTGTGTTGGGTGTCATGTTGTGTACTAACTGGCCAACTGCTTCGTGTCTGCCACAACAGGGATTATACTGTGCCTGCAGGGATTGCATGGGATACTTTGCAGACAGTTCTCAACATACTTTCATAATGACCTAACACTGTAGTACCGTATAGTGTACTGGTTCAGTACTTTCACTGTGGTGGATGGTATCCTGGGCTTTAGTCCTATGACTGCTTGACATCTTCATAGTGAGCACAACAGACTGTGAAGGGGCCAGTTGTGCACATATGACCATGTTGCATTATGTTCAGATATGGACTACCTACACCAGGCTCGTCCAACATTACTAGTGTATTCCACAACATGGGTGGACATTGGCAAACACTAGCAATGTTCCCTAGGCCAGTTATGATGCTAGTCACAGGGTGTGTTTGTCCTTCGACACACATTGTAACTGGAGTTTGCCATGACATATGTCATGGTTAGTATACTGTGCCTCCGTCTACCTCTGACATAACAGTGATACCCAGGGTTAGCCTACCATCTCCCATCCACTCATCAGGATTCCTCTTGAGGGGTGTCGATATGTGACTCTCTGGCTGACCTGTACCAGGAGTTTACTGAAGAGTGGGGGTGCCATCTGTGTTATGGATCATTCTGTACAGCTTGTCCTATGTATGTCAGTGCTGGGGTTCAGGTCTCTCATGTGCATAGCTCACTGCCATTCAGATTGTACAAGGTGCAACATGTTCATTCATTCCAGGTTGGACATGGCTTCATACATCAGGCACAGCTTGCCTGTAGCTGGGCAGTATGGCGGTGTGTGGGGCTGCAGTTTGTTTACTCAGGCAACACATGGCATCTGTTCATGCTCTTTGCTACTCCTGGTGGGGTACTGTTGTGGACTTTACAGTTGATAGAGGTGTCTGCTGCGGTATATCCCACAGGGGCTATTGTAGTCACTTGTGACGCTGATGGAGGATGACTGCAGAGCCACAGTGAGTTCCCCTTATCTACATCTGCCAACCTTCATGTTTGGGTGGGTATATAGTATATGTTTCTGCGAACACTACAGCCACATGTTTATCCAGTGCAGGATATCTATCACCTTTTGTATCCAGGTCTCACATTACATGTTAGGTACGTCATGGGTTAACACCTGTGTGGTAATTTGTGGGCACTTACTGTATATCCACGGTGGTTGTCTATACACAGTCCTGCAATTAGCTTGCTGACATGGCTATGGCTACAGTTGTCTGTTTGTAGGTGGCCCTTTTGTGGGTTGCTTGTGTCAGCTGGGGGTCAGATATGGTGGGCTGTTTGTACTCCTCTGCATACATGTTCAGTCACAGTCCTTCCATGTTGGCCTATACCTATGGGACATATATACAGAACGGGGGGGCCAAGACCAGGCCTTGTGGGATGCCACTCATATCTGCTTTGTAGTCTGACATGGATGCGGCATGTCTGACCATGTCAGTTCTGTCCTTGGTCTGGTTTGCAACCCCTCTACTGACATAGGGGTATATATTTAAGCTGGTGAACATATCCATACTGAACACGTACGGTATTGTCTAGAAGCATGTGCACGGTCCAGCTATGCTGTGTGGACCACATTGTCCTCATCAATAACCTTAATGACTGCTTCAAATGGGTCAGACATGTTTAGGGGCAGGATCTGCAGTTACGACAGCCACACTGTGTAGGGTCCAGTATCAGTAGGTCCACAATAGCCTTCTGTCTGCGGTACATACTGATCCTTTCCATAGCTGCGCAGAACAAGCTTGTCAGGATCCTGGGGTGGTAGTTTGGAGTATCCATTCAGGCAACACCTTTGTTGTGATGGACCACTGTTGTTGTACACTGCTCTTTGGGTACATATCCTGTGGTAAGGCTGACATTGGGCAGTAGTGTGATTTGGCATTCCATTATTCTTGGAGTCCATGTTGGCCTCAGCACAGGACACCATCACATACCTTTGCTGCTGTGTGTTCTGCTTTGCAGATGATGGCTGTTACCTCAGCATCTGCAATGTCAGGGGACCATCGGTCTGCTGGGATAGGTATTTTGCACTCTGGGGGGGGATGTGTTTGCACTGCACCTGACAGGTTGTATGTTAGCAATATGTGTGTGTGTGTTTGGTATGTTGTTTGTAATATCTGTGTGATTCGGAGCATATCTGTGGATGCCCAACATGGTTCCTACCATCAGTTGGGTAAGCCTTGTGATTATCCTTAGAGTCCTGTACGTTTTGTATCTTCATAGGTTCATGGGTTCATACTAGGCTATACACCCTAGGCCATTAGTAAGCCTAGCCAGAGTGTGTGTGTCTTTTGCCACCCCTTGCTATGTTCTATTATGGCCATTTATGAATTTCTTCACTGTGCCTCTGTCTGGTCGTGACACAGTGAGGAACCCCAGTATACATGTACAATCATCCATCCACTTGGCAATATTCCTGTTGAGGGGTGTCAGTGAGGGGCTCTGCCTAACATGGATTGGGATCCTGTTTCTGGGTGTAGGGAGCCTCTGGGTTATGTATCTGTCCCTCCAGCACATCTTATTTCATTATGTGTTGAGGCTGACATCTGTCACTCTCACAGCTCCAATGGCTTTGATTTCCTGTGGTGGAGCATGTCCATTACTCCTGTGTTGGACATGGCCTTGTACAACAGACATACAATGCCTCTGTGTAGGCAGTCTGTGACTGCATTCAGCTGGGGTGTCTACAGCCAGGCAGCATATGACATATATTTCACACCCTTTATCCTGTTGGTGGGGTAACTATGAGGTCTTCCGAACCGCTGCAGGTGTCACGTCGGTACATCCCATATGAGTCATTGTACTAGATTATGGGTCTGATAAGGGAACAGTACAGCAGCACAGTGACCTCTGTTGATGTAGATGTGAATCCTTTCATGATACGGTGTCCAATATCGACAATCTTCCTAGCCACATTGGCAGTGTGAGTGTCACATGACAGATTACTGTCGACCTGTGTCCCTAGGTCCCTGATTACTCCTTGCATACATAATGGTTTGCCACCTATGTGGTAATTTATGTGTACCTTGTCTGGTATTTGGTGGGACATTCATACTGTCCAGTGTCTTCAGGATGTCTGGGTGGAGTTCTTGTGTGTGAGAGTGTGGTCTGTCGCATGCTACAGACTGTACAGCAGTTTTGACTACAGTTAGGTGCACATGGGTGGTCTCCGCTGCTTTGTGCATTGTCAGTTACCTGGCCATATGGGTGCCTGTGCTGCATATGGATACTCCCCCTCCTTTGATGTTTTGGTGCAGGTGTTGGGGCCATAACACATGATATGTGGTATAACCTAGTAGTGCTGGTGTGCTATCATTAGGCTTGCAGCAGGCTTCTGTCACTGCACAGACATCGATGTTCTCCATAATGGGAAGTGCCTCAGGGGCATGCATATTGCAGTTTACACATCTGGCATTGGTCAGCATTACCCTTATGTTTCCTACCAATTATGTTTTCTAGGGTGGTGGGTAGTCTTTTTGGCCTTGCCTACATACGGCTCTATGGAGGCGGCAAAGGCCTTATCCAGTATCCAGACGCACACGGGTAACAGGTGCAAGCCATCCCTGGAACAGCAGCATGGCTTGTCATGCTTGACATCTCAAGCAGACAGACATTAGACCCTCTTGGACTGACAGCTGTAACTGTGCCAGCTGTTAAACATGAGCATTCTGTGTTTGTACTGTGGCATCATTCTTGGTGAGGGTTGGATGCTGCACACAGCCAGTGTCATACCGGCTTGGGGTACATACTCAGAGGGACCATCCATGTCTCTTTTCATGTTGACCAGGGAGGTACATCTCAGGTAATTCACACCAGCATGGACATTGAGTGCATCATATTTCTGCTTGCTTTGGGGTGACCTGCGTACTTGTGTTATGTGGCATTTTGTGGCAGCCTACAGGCAGCTTACTCTACCCTTTCCCTTGTTCAGTCTGGTGAGTGGGACAGCAGTGTGTCTGCCTATACAGACACCTATTACAACTGTATCAGGCATGTTGTTTCTCCTTCTGGCCTGTGACTGTTTGGCACACCAGCTTTGTGTACTATTTGTTGCATGTGCTATGTTTGAAGGTTGTGGTTGCTTGTGATCTGCTTTGGAGGCTTCTGTTGGTGTGGTGTGTTTGTAATTAAGGCCTCCGGGAATATTTGTTTGTGTTTATGTGTTTGGTTTACAGTTGTGGTAGGTCTATGTGGGACTGGGTTTGTGGTGTATGTGGTTACCTTCTCCTCCTGACTAGTTTTGACAGTACTGAGTTGGTGGAGCTCAACCTCTGGTTTGGATACATGGTTGCATCTATCACATATATTTGTATTTATTGGGGGGTGTTGTGGTTGTCTGCGTACTTGGGACTGGTGTCACATTGCCTCTGGATTCACAGATTCTACTTGTTGTGGCTGGACTTAGTGGATTGTATGTGTGGACATATGTTATTGCCATACTACTGGTCAGTGATTACTTCCCTTTTTATGTTTGCTCTATCATGTGGTAGCTTCCTCATTCTCTTGCATGGCTTGGTAATGGCTGGAGTACAGCATGCCAGATGCCTACGTGTATGGCATTGTGTGTTGTTGCTATTTGTGATTGCATACTCCTAGCATTCCTGGCTGTGTTCATGGAATGCCTGTATAACATGTTCTGTGGTGTGTCCCATACTCTGCACTTGCACAGGGCATTTCGTGGATTCAACATCAGTTTGGAGGGCTGCAACCTATGCTTTACACATGTTTTTCACTGTGGTATTCTGGCCAGGGACTGGGGTCAGGATGTGTATATCCAGTGTGATTACTCTATGGTCTGGTCTTACCGGTGAGGGGTACACTTCTCATCTTGCCATCCAGTACACATTTTGCTGATTATCACATCCAGTATGCTTACCCCTCTTGTGGGAGTGGTACATTGTTCCAGGGCATTTTGGTTTATGGATTCTGGGAAATTTTCTCCTACTGTATTGGTGCTAGTATAATGCTCCCGGTGTATGTCTGGGTATTTTCAGTCAAGCAATATAATGTGGTTTGGGGGCTTGATATATTCATGTATTCCGGCATAGGCCAGGTGCAGTTCCTGGTATTAGGACAGTAGTCTGCAGCAGGCTATATACTGGGAGGCGGTTTTAGCCATTGGTATTTGACCATGGCTAATCCATGCTGCTTCTTGTTGTGGCACCAACATGGGGGTGTGGTTATCCTTGACATATCTTGCTAGTCACCCTCCTTTTGTAGCTTGTTCCATGTTTTGCGGCTGTACAGCACAGTATGAGGTGTGACCTGGTAGTGTTAGGGTGCTGATGTGAGCCTTGACCCAGTTCTCTATTACAGGACTGGTATCTACATTCTCCATACTGTGTGCGTTTACACTGCACACATCTTGCTGTTTAGACATCTGTCATTGGGTAGCATTACATCTAGGTTCCTATCCCTTGTGGAACCTATGAAGGTGGGTTTGTGTTTTGAGACTGACCTATTCAGGGCATGCTGTGGGTACTGACAGCCTTTGCCAGTATCCATGGGGCATGGCATGATAGGTGCACGCCACCCCTAGCAGGTGGTGCATCATGTCATGCTCCGCATGTCTTCCCAGCCTGAAACACATTGGCTCCCCTTTGACTAACTGCATTACTTCAGCCAGTTATTGCACTTGATCATCCCATCGTCATTTTGTGGCTTCATGCTTGGTGAGGGTGGATGTTAGTCAGGGTGCTCATGTGTGCATATAGTACATGGTGTTACATTACTTAACACATGGCATTCATGCCTCAGGTGGTGCTGCAGGGCTGCCTCTGTCGGATGCGCATATTACACTTCCCTGTACGTGTTTGTGAGCAGGTCATGTCATTTAGGCATCCATGTTATTATTTGAGTGAGTCAGAGGGGGTATCATTCCCAGGGTTCCTACTGAGCCAGTATATGTGCTATGCGTTGCCTCTTTGCCAAGGCCAGGGCATACAGGGCATGCCTCCTTCTGCCTACTGGGGCAGGCTCAGGTTGTTCCTCCTCCGAGTCATGCTCTGCCTGTGATGGCCTTGGCAATGGTGGGGGGCTGTTTGGCCCGGCCCTATGCTGGTCCTGCTGCAAGTGTTTTCGCAAGATCATATTATGTAGCATAGCACATACCATGACAATTTGGGTACATGTAGTTGGTGTGTACTGCAAGGTTCCACCAGATGTGTCCAGACACCGGAACCATGACTTGAGCAGCCCAAACACACGCTCTATTACATTACGTGTTTGTGCGTGTGCCTCATTATGGCATTCCTGTTCAGGTGTGTGTGTGTTTCTGATGGGTGTCATCAGCCACGGCTCCAGTGCATAACCTGCATCCCCCACTAGGTGTCCGTGTGGGATGTCCCCATTGGCAAATGTCTGGTACAGCTGCGTCAAATGCCAGATGTGGGAATCGTGGTAACTCCCAGGGCAGCCAGCACACACATTCATTATTATGCCCTGGGCATCACACACGACCTGGCAGTTGATGGA